>NW_026848411.1:0-121691 GCF_030435595.1 Desarmillaria tabescens | reverse complement strand
CTTTGCCTACCCCTCTTACGAGCCTCCGGCTCGTACCCCCCTCCCAACGCGGCTTCGCCGCGAAGGTCAGGGGGCTAACCCTAACCCAATCTTGCAGTGAGCTCGCCTCGTCGCCAGAGAGCGACGCGACGCGACGGAGGGTCATGGTAAGTGCCAAGTGGCAATCTTCCCGGACCTGCCAAATTGGGCATCGTACCCACGTGGCTGTTTGCCGTTTTTCTGCCGGTGATCTCGCGATGCAAGATCATGATGCGACGGCTCCTCCCGGTGAGCAGCAAAGCACATGGCTCAGCGAGATGTGGTCACGGTCCTGCACCCACGATAGGAGGGTGAACCTCCTTGAATAAGACGACGAGGGACTTGGCAATGGTCTACAACACTGCCATTGTTCCTCAGAGGGTGTGTGAAATCGTCTCCGGTGAACCGAACGCCCTGCAGACATGGCCCGTCGTTGTTTCGCGTTACTGGGGGACGGAGAATCGACGACGGCGGCGAGTGAAGGACAAACGTGGGGACTGTAAAAATGGACCATGACGTGTCTTCCATCCTCCTGCTGCAATGTAAACCACAGCCCGGTGCTAGGAATGCAGGAAAACAATCGTCGTTGGATTCTCAATCTGGAGTGCCACGAGAGGCGTTGAGTCGTCGAGGGGTAACGGCGAGCCTTGTAACAATTGGGGAGTATCTGCACGTTGCTAGGAGGTTCCTACTTCACTGGGAATGAGAATATAACGATCCTAAGAGAACTTGTCAGCCATAGTAGTAAAAAAGAGTGAATTCACACACCAAGACACCAAATCGACCCCCACATCAAATTTTGCAGTTCTACCGCCTCACAGGTACTGCCAAACCATGCCAGGTACCACCTGACATCATCCCAAGGTCCTACTAGCTCGCCCGACCATCTCAGAGCGAGACGGCGGGAGCGAGGGCCATGGTTAGTGCGAAGTGGCAAATTACCTGGACCTGCCAATTTCAATTTGGGCACAGATCGCGTCACGTGGTACACTTTGCCGATCGTTGCCGGTGATTTCGTGATGTAACTGCAGTTATGCGTCTGCTCTCTCCTAGCCCGTTGAAATCTAGACGTTTGGAGAGACCGCGACAGCGGTGCTATACCACGCATGGGATGGGCCACCTCCTCGCACGAGGATGCCCGCATCACAGGTCATGGAGGTAGTGGTCTCGATGCGTGGTACAGTACCCAGACACGCAACGTCTACCTCCACCTGCATGCGTGCAAGCAAGAGTGGGATGCAGAGGTGTCATGCCGTGGTACTGTACCACCGTATGTGATCCATGAGTGACACGCTATCGATCTCACCAGCCGTTGGACGCTGCCCACCAGTACGGCGGTCTGGTACCCCACCCCCGTGAGTTCTGGGATGCGATCGCAGGTCAGTCTCACTCCTCTCACCCTCTCCTGGCCGTAGATTCTAACCCTATTCTAGGATTGCGGTCCTCTGATGACCGCCTGATGAGCAGAATCCGTACCGCCTAACCATTAAGTCAGTCCCCCCCCATCCCCATAATAAGTAAAATATTGACATTGGTCACGAACACGAGATTGCTGAAACAAACATTTGCTCATTTCAAACACCGTCCTTGTATCCAAAAACGAGTAGGTAAAACTACACAATCCACTATGGTTAGAGATGTACAAGTGAGTATAAAAATCCATGCACGAGTCCTGAAAAGAAAGACAAGAACTAGGCAGCTCCAGGCGGAAGAGGCGAGGGCATGATAGCCCTAAAAGGATCCTCCTCGATGCTCGGCTCTCGAGAATGCCTACTCGCCTCACGTGGTGGCCAGACCTCTTCACGGAACATGCTCCCCGAGTCACCACGGACGAGTGAAGCTGTCGAGTAATTCAAAGGTTCGGAAGGCGGAGGAGAGGGAGGCGGAACAGATCGAGGCACTGACACGGGCGCGTTCGGCAGATCCCGATACCTCGTTGTATCCTCAAACTCGTCGTCGAGCAGTCCAACGGCACCTGCGCCCTTGCCTTCCCGCCTGATGCGCTTGATAGTCTCCATGAACCCGATCCGCCGTTTCTGGGCGCGTTTGTAGATGAAGACGGCACCGAGAGCAAGAGCGGCGAGGACGACAGCGGCGGCGGTGACGCCAGCAATGAGGGCCGTGCGGTTGACGTTACTCGAGCCCGAATCGGAGGTGGCGAGCGACGTGGGCATGTTCGTGGTATACGTGGTGAGCTGGCCAGATATGGAGGTAACAATCGTGGTGAGAGAAGTCGTGCTTGAATCGGAGGAGGTCGTGGTGGTAGACGGCGAAGGGGTGGTGGTCTCTGTTTGGGAGGTGGTAGACGGCGCTGACGACGTGGTGGTGGTGGTGGGAGTGATATCGTCGAGGTAATGGTGGCCACCGTGGACGTAGTAGACGCGGTACGAAGTCGTGGAGAACGTTGAGCTCGACGTCGACGTTGAAAAGGACGACTCGCTGCTGCTGCTAGTCGTTCTGGAAAAATGTCAGCTAAACTCGAAAGAAGATGCGTCAGCGACATACATGATTGCCGTCGATGACGTAGAGGAGATCGTCGAACTCTCCGACGTCAAGCTAGTCGACGAAGCACTCGTGCTTATGGATGTGCTCCCGCTTGTGTCGCTCGGTGGGGGTGTCGACGGCCCAGCACTTCCTCCTGAACCCGTGGCACTCGTATCAGGAAGAGCTGCTCCAGTACCATCCGTAGCCGAAACCTGTCCTGCGACTCCAGAATTTCCCTACATTTCATCAGCAAAAAATCTCCGTTGCATCTTTTCATCACGACGTACAGAGGTGGCTTGACCAGCGCTAGAGTCGCTAGCAGGGCCCTGACGAGGGCGCAGTTGGCGCTTAAGAGCCATTAATGTCGTATGGAATGATCGAGATGAGGCATGCACTAAGACAAGGAGAAAAGGAGCGAAAGGAAGCGAAACAAGGAAAAGTTGAAGGCGTGCTGAGATCGAGTACTGCCACACGGCATTTGCCGAGACATACGTCATTCCGTAACCAGCCTTGCCTCGTGGGCCGTAACACACGAAGAGCGTTCAAAGCCAGAGTTGTCGTCACATCACCGTCGTATGCGCAATCGTCACTAGCTACGACATGAAGGACCAGGAGGAATAACCATATATGGGATGGCTAGAGAACCAGAGGAACAGGCGTAAAGAAGGTATGATACCATGCATCATAACCGCCGGATATTGTGCTTCATCTCTATCCTTACAATAATATGTTATAATATGTTCCACTACCTCTTCAAAAGAGAACGTACTTTGACGAAGAGCCTACTAATCCGATGATATATTCTTCTTTAACCAATCCTTCAAATCATCCATCTCCTGCATGTCCACAGAATGTCCCATTCCTTCATAGACATAGTACGAAATTCCTCCAACTTCATCCGTACTATCCCTGAGCACGAATCCTGCGGCCTTCAGCGCATCCACGCACTTTCTGTTCGTTTGCAGGCCTATCACCTTGTCGTCCGTCCCATGCGCAATGAACATGGGTATATCCTTCGCATCTGGAGCTATGTTCTGCATATTATTAGCAGTGTACAAAAGCTCTCCGGTAGAAGACGCACTTCGATAACTTCTCTGGAATCAACATCCTTCCGCTGAGCATCACTACGCCAGAGAGTTTCAAGTCCCTCTTGGTGGCGCCGATAAAAAGTGACATATTCGCTCCTTGGCTGAACCCGCCTAGTACAACCCTCTTCTCTCCCCTTCTTGTGCTTGACGAACAATGTTACACAGTGGTTCTACTGATTCCAAGATCCCCTCCTCGTCATCTGGACCCAACCTACTGTCGTACCTTTGAAAACACTCAACTTAGAGCTTAGGCGATTGGTTCATAAGCAAGCGCCTACCAAGCTGGTACTACTCGTCCACCGAGACGAGTACTCGGTCGGAGGGAGCTAGAAATACATTACTTCGGTATCACTGTATAACAAGAAAGCAGAAGGAAACGTACGCCTGAGGCATCAACCACTTGATGTGATCCAATCCCGGATCAGTGGCAAGGTCTTCCGCGATAGTTTTCATCTCGTTCGCATTGCTTCCCAATCCCTGAACGTCGCGTCGCTTTCATGACTTGTTACGAAAATGAAGAAAAATAGTTCATACATGGATAAGAATCACGGTCGCGCTGTGATTGGACTTGGCTGGGATCGTAATGAACTCTGGGACTTGAGACATGTCTGAAAAGGGAAACTGATCAGCATAGGCCATCCGAATATGAAGCGGTAAGGACGTGCCAGTCAGAATAGAGAGCGAAGATCGTGGTTAATGAATAAGACGGATTAGATCACATGACGATCCCACAGCGGTATTTCTGTCGAGGTTGGAGGATCAACGTAACGCTCACACAGCATTCGAATCTAACCCAAGTCGATATATTCTTTAGTACTTGTAAGCCCTCAATTATACAGCATAAATCATTCTAGCGCCTATATATAAATCCATGTTTTAGAGGAACTGAAGACTCGAATTTAAGCTTTGACCGTGATACATCCTTCAAGAAGCAAACGGAAAATCAATAGACGATCTCGCCAAGCATTACGGACTGCCCCTCAGTCAACGAACAGTACAATAAGAATGACCGACAATTTATCCGGTCAATCATCTGTCGGCAAAGAAAGTAGCATACATTTCCCACCTGCGACTCGGAGTCTCGAAAGTCGTAAGATTACAACATAAAAAGATACATGATTGATCTACAACAACAGTAGCGTCACCAGATAAACTCATTACTACAACCGTCAAGTTTAATCTTACAACTTTTCCGTTCCTTTAGGCCCAAGTACGCGGCCTACGAAAAAAAAATTCAGTGCAAGCGCGTCACATAAATTGAAGGGGCTTACCCAAAGAAACTACCGTCCGACACGGTCAACAGCGGCGTACCAGCGTTATCTGCATTACTAAATGGCACCGTGTTTCCCCACCACTTCTGCACCGTCGTCGCGCCAATATCTCCATTCCTCGGATACTGCAAGCAGAAAAAGATAACGACGGCCGAGACCGCCACACCCGAATCCATGGCGGCTGAAAGGACGTAGTTGTACTTGGCCCACCAAAAAGTGGCGTCCGGCGGATGACGTATTGGAAGATGAAGCCACATAGCCCAGGGCACGTAGTTGACGGCGCTGGCAGGAGGAATGGCGCCGGTCCGCTGAAATGACTGGGAAGCTAGGAGAAGGTTAGAGTCTAGGAAAGTGGATGCGCAAAGGAAGAACGTACTTTACATAGCGGATACTGTTAGGCCACTTCAGCTGATCAGGTAACTGATAACGGGCATGCGAATCCGATGAGGAAGAAGAATACCAGCGCTAACAAGAGATTAAGCAACGCCATTGGGATCTAAGCAATCAACACACCGTAGTAGACCTGTCCCTGCGGAAACTGCCTCGCCGGCCCAACACCCCAGATAATACTAGCAGTCCCAAATACCTCCGTCGACGGACAGATAAAGCCATCTTTTTGAGCGGGATCGCACAAGTTCTCGATATTGGTGAACATCCACGCTTGGACGCCGAGCTGCGTCGTACCAGCAATGACGGTGGCAATAACCTGCGCCCAGAACATCGAGCGTGGGGGAATCTTCATGTAATGACCAAGCTTGAAGTCAGACGTGAACGTCAGAGCTATCGGTCGGTGGCTGTTAGTAGGCGGCCGATGGTCTAAAAGTTGCACGTACCTTGTGCCATGGTAATGTATCCCCACGTCTTGAACATCATCATTGCAACGGGGCGACCAGGGAGGGCGTATCCAATGATTAGCTCGGTAACGACATTCAACCCAACTTGCTGATTGGTGATAGCTTGGATCATTCCGATTGGAATGACGTAGACAAAGAGATGACCAAAGCGAGAATAAAGAATTGTCTGCGCTATCCTCAGTATGGGATGGAGCTAAACGAGGAAATGTGCATACACGGGGAATTTGGTATCCCAAACCTCAATAGAGATAACGCCAAATGCGAACATGGATACTAGAGTACCCATCAACATGGCGATAACATCACGAGATGGAGAAAGAAGATTTACAGAATATGATAGCATACCACCACTCCGGCACCTGCGGATATTGTGACATGAGGCGTGCATGGATATCCGGTTGCTCGTGCATAGCTCGGCGTGCTTGTGTCCAGATTTGTTTTCGGAAGTACAAGCTAACCCACGCTATCAGACTCGGCGTCAACAGCAGACCGACATTGAAAACGTACAAGGCATGTGTAATCGTGGCGGTGATACTCGCGAATGAGAGACCGTAGGAGATGGCGAACGTCGTCGAAATGTACAGAGGGCTGTACGCCCTGTACGCCTCCTCATTGAATGTGGCGTCTGGGTTCACAATCTTGGTAACGTCGTAAGTGCCGCCAAAATGATCATACGACCCTCGGGAAGAGATCCTGCCACAAGATCAGTTGGGGTAAAGTACTTCGAGACAGAATGAATACTCACGGCATGTACTTGCTGTCCCATGCGTTCGAGTACTAAACATATGGATCAGATCATGCACCAAAAAGGAAGAGAAGAATCCATACATAGAGCGCAGGAGTGAGGATCCCTAAGAATAGACATCATTAGGCCAACGGAAATAGAACGGGACGCAGGCGACACGCACAGAAAAATGCCACGAATCCGGCAAAGATGTTAGCTTCAGCCCACCAGGGCGTGGCAAGTGGAGACCCGATATATGCAATCTAAAAAGAACCGTGGTTGGAGCACATGCAAGAACATTACGAATCCGCAAGTACTGACCTGGGCCCAATCAAACGTGATGAGACTCATACCCATACCATGCACGTATCCAAACATCTGGTTCACTGGCACATTATCGGGAACGATCCAGCACACCCAGGAGAAGTAGCTGAGCGCTTGGAACAGATACCCAGGCAGAAAGTACCACGAGAAACCACCCAGGAAGGCGTAGAAGAAGAACCTCTCTCGGCTATACCTCCGCGATTACCGATACCAGCGTAAGTCTGAGCATGCAAGGTGTTGAACAGCGCACAGGTGACCAAATTAGTCGGCCAAACTAAAACTAATTAGACGGGGTTCGAAGTTAAACTGAAAGATGCCGCATACTCATCGAAGGCGGTTGGACAAGGAAGCGACGGGCAATCCCCCCTAGAGAAGCCGATAAGCTGGGTAGACATCACCACCATCCATTGATCTACACACGCAACGTTAGCGAATGTATAGCATGTAAATACACAATCTTACATCCAAAGTTGTACATCTGGTTATAATAAACCCTTTGAACAGCAACGATATCAGTGGCGTAGGCACTCCCATAGCCCACCGAAGCCATGATCGTAACCAACACCTGTCATTCCAGCATTAGCGAAGATTACCCAAATTGATCGCGAACGTACATGTTCTTTAATAGTAACGGCCCGGGATTCAGCGACACACCAAGAACTTTCCAATTGGGTACGATCCTCGCCCAAGCCCTACCGATAGGGAAGACAAGCAACTGCGCAACGATACCAGTAACCGTGACGGAGGGATAACGGAAGAAAAAGAACTGGTTGAGACCCTGGATGTAAGAGCTGATTTAGAAAAGTCGAGCAGAAAGGAAGGGCCGTAGTGAAGTACCGGAATGATGATGGCCCAGATCAATCCAAGCACCCACGACCGCAGCGTTGACGCAGGAATGGACGGGTCATCAGTGTTTGCCACCGCCGAACGGACTTCTGGGTACGGAGAGTCGTCCTCTGCACAACGTACATGGTAAGAGTGTTATCGACGAAGTAGGAGTTAGCTACTCACCCAACAGTCCGGCAATAGCGGCGTCCTTGTCGATATTGGGATCATCAAAGTCGGGGAGAGCGATAGCTTCGAGAGCCTCAATGTCAGATGCAACAGCTTTCTCCGCATCGCGGGACGACACGCTATCGTGCTTTTCAGCCATGATGGGGAGAGTAAGGATGCCTGGGAGAAGGCCGTTAGAATACAGACCATTTTTGTACCCAGATGGAAGAATAGGTCCATATGCTATTGAAACGATAAGGGAAACGGGCACACCGGATTCGGAATCGGTAACTCACGCCGAACGTTGACTGGACCTGGGTATTATCGTACCGACGCGAGCATATGGGCAGGAAGAAGTCCGCCATGTTGCTTCTCTCTAGCACGTGCCTGTAAATTTCCTTCCGCTTGGTTTCGGACGTTCCAAGCAGAGAGGTAGTGTGTTCTTCCTTCTTTATTGCGTGGCGAGGTGTTTTCTGCGGTAGAAACACATGTGAATGCGATCAAGGCGCATGGGAGAATGGAACGTACACATGATCGTGGATGCAATGGACCAGATAGCTTGCCCAAATGGTACTCTCCCGCCATATCTTTCCTTCTTCAGGACATGAGACCTGACGTGCCACATTAACCACGAGGTCAAGCAATTTTGACTGTCACCCACCAATATGTAATATACTTCACGGGTGATCAACCCTTCCATGTGCTGCTGTCATGTTTGAATACATACAGGACTAGCAGCGTTAAGATGTTCACGGCCACAAGTGCGAATGGCGATGGGAAATACGATTGTGGCGCGGCATTCCTCATAGATGACGCTTCCACGCCATGATAGATGCCAAGGCGCCGCCAAGGACTGTTCGGAATCCAGGTCAATTTTGATGTTGGGGGTGAGATGCTTGAGCAGTTGACAGGCTTCCACTGGCGTAAACAGTCCAGAACGAACACGGAATGATACATCAATCAAACGATAAAGAGATCAAGAGGGAATAGGCAGGCCTATTCAGGTTCGAAGGTGAGCGACCAACTGGGCGTGTCGGATTTCGCAGGCGTTCTCTCAGCCAAGCCCAATCCGTTTTCGGAATATACTATACATGTCAACTCGTCCCGGGATAACAGCGCGAGATGGTCCGCTAACGCGGAAACGACCATGCGGTGCATATCTTGAATTTAGCGTGAGTACTAAAAATAGCACTCGGTATGCTAGGGGACCCACGGAAGATAAGAAGCCTGCGCCGTTCTGGATGGCTCGGGCTATTTGACATAGCGAAGGGTAGTCCTCGAACATCATGCTATAATTAACAGTCTTTTAACGACGCACGAGTAGCTAAGCCAGTGAGTGCACAAAGAAACGTCGGTATCACAACTACTCCGCGTCTTGTGTAGATAAGACACTCTAGTCCGCAAACAGAGTCCAGAGTATCTCCCACGACGCCTAATATTGAGCATGAGATTCCATGAGACACTCTTTCCGGACAAGGCGGACCAGGGTGGAGTTCGCCGTCCTAGTGAGCGCGAGTTAGGGCCAGAACAATGCTAGAGCATAAATCACCTACTAAGAATAAACCAAACTCCTGCAGAGACTAAAAATAACAGGCAAAGACAGTCGGTCAGAGATAAATGACAAAGCTGAATAAGAAGTGCATACATGCTCCGAAATTAACCCTATATTCTCACGTAGTGGAGCCTACAGGAATCCAGGGACTGAGGCAAAGTTGGCGAGGAACACGGTGCGAATGATATAGAACGTACCTGTCCATAAAACAAGCGATAACAGTACGACCGGCAAAACCATACGGAGTTGGGGAACTAAATCATGATGAATGTAAGTCAGTCCGCCATAACGGAGGAGAGGTAGATTAGAACGAGGCTTACATTGATATGACATTGAGACCAGCCAACGAAGCATACGCCACCCCCAAGATCTATGATGTCAACCGCGAAGGCCGCGCCTTCTGACCAGTTTCTACGTTCTTCCTGATATCAAGGACAATCAAAATCAAGCTGGAGCGGGGCTTCGATCAACATACCTTTGGGGGCAATCGACATCAGTCGAGCTGGACTTCTTGTACTTAGATCCGTTGGGGTTTCTGGGAGAGCCAGCTACATTGGCTTATGAAAGAGGAGACCAACGAATGATAGCGATCATGAGGAAGCAACCCTCGGAGGGACATTCGAAGGTGCCAATTCTCATTAATGCCGCACTACCGCCAGCCGTCGCTGAAGCTGTATATTAGAACAACGAAAAAGCGAAGGCCAGAGGGTGACGCACAATAATTACTTATGGAGGAAGACCACGGATCCATCGATTAACAAAAGTCGTCGTTTCTAGTGGGCGTTAAGGCGACGTCTCATTGAAGAACCGGAGAGGTGCATAGTCGCCGATAAGCCATACGATCTCGCTCATAAAGCAAGACCTGGTACATCTTTCAGTGAGCATAGACGGGGTAGAGGACAGAACATACGTTATCGTTGTCCAAACGCCTTACTACAGCCACTGCACCTGCCAGCCGCCCAGACCATACACGGAAAAATACACGCAAGAGACCAGATCAGTCCCACCAGCAGAACTCGAACGGGAAACGACTAGATAGCCAGTACGCTGGGACTGGGAGGGTACTGGGACAGAGTGAGATGCAGATACATCAAGTGGAGGCAAGGGCTCACTTCCCAAATCGCCTCCAACGCGAGAAATCTGAATAAATGCACTCATTAAGGAATCTGATTCTCTAAAATAACCTAAACACACTCACAGTGTGCTTATTAGACGCGATTATTTCAGCTGTTTACCACGGATGACTGCGCCACAACAATTTTTCGCGACAGGAAAAGGTATTGCAATGAACAGGGGGACATAAAGATGTGTAGAGGAAGGAAGAGCAAAGAGAGAATGCGAAAAAGCAGCGACGCTACGACGTCAGTCTCGTCGTTGTCGTGGTAGGAAGGAAAGCCTATTTACCCCCCACGGTCCGCAATCAGCCGCAATAGAAGCGCGTCCATCACGTGCAAGAAGTTCCGGATCATCTCTTCAGGTTAGGGTTACAACCTCAGATTCTCCTGAGGAACGTCTGTCCCCATTCCGTCCCACGGGATGTCTTTCTGATACCTTCCCTTTTCTGCGCGTTAGCTCAGTTGTATCCGGCCCGTTTCCAAGCTTTGTGCCATACAAACTGTTTGTCTACTTACATTGAAACTTCTAAGTTATATACAACCGTTAATGCTGTACTACCATTAGCGTTCTGCAGTATTATATCTCATCAAAGACTCCTTGAAGAAGTATTTTATATTACTCGACACTCACTCGTGCATGCTTGATGCTCAAATCGCAATAGTGTGCAGAGTCTGAAAATGTAATATTTAGCCGAACCTCCGCTCGATCTCTTCTTATCTCCTCCATCTGCCACAAACAGCCCTTTGACCTTCCAAAATTTTGAATCAGCTCAGGTAATGATTCATTTCAGGAAGAATACTGGAAACTTACAAAGGAATCTATTATCTAGCGCCATCATGGTCCAAGAATTCAGCTTTCCGTAGGAGCTCGTCGACCGCTTAGTCGACGAACTCCAAGACGACCCATCTAACCCTAGCGAAACTCCTCCTCATATCCCGCTCCTTCCGAGATAGGCCCGATACCACATTTTCGGAGTATTTGTTCTATATCAATTCCCAGACTCGAAGCGGAAATTAATCACCCAAATATTCACCGACGAAAGTTCAATCCCTCCGCTCGTCAAGTCCCTACACATTTACCTATTTGATGCGCGGATGAATATCATCCAACTCCTGCAAAACGTGAACCACATACACTTACAAAACGGGCTCCCAAGAACTTTGCCGATTCATCAAAGATGCCTACGTCCCTGTCGACCTATCCACTAACAAACGCTCCACATGGGAAAACCTCCGAACACTTCTACCGGCAACATCAATGTTGTACGGACTACAACGACTTTTCGATTTCATGCGCTGCCTCCCCCCCGAGGCTCCAATACATCTCTTTGAACGACGTCTACATCCAGGAACCTCCCTTCGCTCAAGACACTTCTACAATCCAGGGACCATCACTTGCGCACGTTGAACCTTCACACAGATATGAAGGAGCAGAACATCTTCCGCCCCAACTGCTCCGGAATATCCATCTTCTCCCGCATCGATCAGCTATGCCTCTTGGACCTCGGTTTAGACAGCGTCAGCATGATTGTCCACTCGTTACCATTGAAGTCATTGCAGCAAGTCTGCATCCATTCCACGTGCCTTGGATATGAGCATCTCTCAATACCTCACAAGCCTCAGCTAATCTATGGCAAACAATAACGGAACTTTACCTCTCTAGACTGTCTACACGTTCCGAGCATCTCCATCTAGATCGACGTCTTCATGGCCGGCCACATAACACTCGAACGACTCATCGAAAAGCTCAAAAACCGTCTCCACTAAGCCATCCCTCCACCATCTCCAAATCTTACTCGCCTTTCGTCGCCCAGACCTTTCCAGTATGATCTCGAAAGCGCCACTTCTGACTGGCTGTGGGAATCTCTAGTTGAGCATGCTCATAACGTCGATAGCTTGGAAACTGTCATCGTCAATGCTGTTCCATATTCGGCGTGGTCACTGGAGCATTGGTGTCATGGATTTCATGTCTTTTCCGGTCTGTACATGAGTCAACACATGCCTACTCTCGGCCTTCTCGGCCTTGACCTCGGCTTACTGGTATTTTCTCTCATTTTCTCTTACTTTCTCTTACTTTCTCTCTTCTTCGTGATAATACTAGAATAATCATGACACGATCCCTTACTATTGGTATATAAATACTGTACTTATCCTTGTATTAGAATCTTAAGCTATTTTACTCATCTTCGAACGTCCACTTAATTGTGTGATTTAAGCTCTCTGATCGGTTACGCCAAGCGCTTGCCAATCAATTGCTTCCCGACTACGCCTAGCGCTTTTTCGGAAACCCTGTCAGTTACGCCTAGCGCTTGCTGACGCCCTCGTTAATTACGCCTAGCGCTTGTTAACACCCTTACGGATCCCTCTTGGTGGTTGGAACTCGGCTTACGGACATCCTCGCTCACAACCTGGGTTTTACTCGAGTACTCATTATCTCGTGTATTAGCTCAAATACCCTGATTCTTAACATTGGTGGACACATTGGGAACACCTTGTAGAGGGAATCACTTTATTCATTAATTCCTGCTCGCTTCAGCACTTCTTCGAAACTACTCGCAATGGATTCAAATACTATGCCTGGATCCTTTTCAACAGTCCATTTACCTGCTTCGCAATCTTCTCCCCCAACTCAGCATTTGCCTGGCGACTCGCTTGGCTTTCCAGATCCTCCAGCACCGCTCGTGTTTCCAGTCGACCCAGCAGACATTTCCGACACTGATAGCCAGAATGTTACTTGTTTATGGCCAAACTGTGTTCCCCTTTTCACGTTCACAGAACATTCACATCTGCAGGAGCGCAAGGATCGCATTATGCAGATACTTAGGCTCAGTAGAGACCGGAAACTTGGGTACGGTCTGCGAAGTGCTCGTGTATTGACGCACAACCAGTATACCAATACCTTTTCGGAAGAGACGCACATCCTAGATGACCTCCTCACATATGTTTCTGCCTTCACCACATTTACGAAGGACATCGTGTACAAGATGAATGAGAATGTCTATCAGGAACTTTGTGCCAGATTGACCACTCGCTGTGCAATAGCTTCATCGTCACTCAAGGCCTTTGGTTATTCAGATCTCCGACCACCGGCATGGGCCATCGACACTGCAAAAGGTTTGACAGCCAACGACTTCGAGATACATGCCTTACGGTTTCGCATTCGTGTCGAGCATTTTCTTCATATACTTGATTACGTCTATGACTGGAATAAACTTCAGACACGTGTATATCTAGACGAAGAATTCCTGGCCGCTCAGCGCAATGCTGACAGAGACCATCTCGAGAAAAGGGAGTATCACCTTCGAGCTGTTTCTCCGGTACCACGGTGTAATCCTTTCAAGTCGAAGACCTCTTGTCAGGTCTCGGCCTCCGACCTGAGTTGGGAGGGAGTACACAGTAGCATTACAAGAGAAGAGGAACAGTATAGTCGAAGTAAACAAGTTCCAAACCTCGAAGCTCTGTGCTATAACACCGACACTTCAATCGATCAGAATTTAGCCGGCAACGGAATTCGTACCTTCCGAATTGCTTCAAATACGCCGTGCATACCCTTTTCCGAAGAGAACAAGAGTCGCCTACTATCACGTAAAGTCAGACGTCGCATTAACCAGCTGCAGAAACAGTTACAGCAAGTATTCCACATCACCCGCAAGGTCATGTCCCACCATGGTGACCATCAACATATACTGATTGGAAGGAGAGAATGTGTACCACGGCTGTCGAAATTTACCATCCGGGAAAGCAAAGCGACATGGCTCTTGGTAGAAGTCAGTACCCCTGATCTCAATATCTTGCAGACGGTCCTCGATTCAGACTTATATATTGCGTGCAACTCCCGAATGGCACTTCGTATGCTTTCTACATTGCCTGAGGTTTGTGTCAAGCAGAAAACGAAATTTATGGCGCCGTACGGTCAAACTGAATGTCGATTACATCGGAAATGTCTTGTCGGAAACAGAATTGAAGTTGAAAGCGCCATAGTACCATCACTTAGTGACCGGGAGCTTTGGGTCTTTGAGGTCCATGCCTTAGCAGAAGCTGAGAGCAAAGCAACCAAGATCACGAGGCTCCAATCGTACTGCCTGACCCTAAAATCTTGTCGTCATTCAAAGCATCGACGAATACCAAGAGTAGTCAAAGCCAAAGTATGCATTGTGATACCTACAAAACGACAGCTGACTGCTGGTAGTGACTTCCAATTTCATGATGTATCTCTTACATCCTCGACAAACGCTCCCACCATTCCTATCATTCCGGAAGCTAAGGAAACTGAACGAGATACGAAGTGGCTACGCACAAAACCTTCACAGAGTAGCGAGTTCAATACGGCATCTTTGAAGCGCAAACTGTTGGAGAAGACTATGAGTGTTGCTTGACATAAACAATGGATCATTCATGCATACGGAAGCGATCGCGAATTCGTAAGTATAGCTATAGAAGTCCGAAAGGACCAAAAACGACACCATCAGGGAAGAAATCAGCGCATCGGGTCCACGAGGAAACTTGATGATCGAATTTGGGATCCAGGTACAAGCATGGGAGGCATGGTCAAAATAGGGATTATACTGGATATCAATGCAGAGAAATATCTGGGATCATTGAGGAAAGACTCAAGGCTGAACACAATCTTGAGAGCAAGCAAACCAATGATGGTATCGATAGCATGGCAAAAGGAAGGCCATGGCGATCAACATCATCAATATCATTCCAATTTTGGAAACAACTCCGAACCGGTAACTACGACAGCCGATTTCCTTTGCTATTGTCGCACGACGTCGCCATCCTCCATCCACACATCTCCGAAACGACATTCCGGCACATCCTGCATCTATATTATCGTATTTCTCAAACAACATGTCAGCCAAGAACCTCATGGGCAACAAGGAGAGCACTTACCCTATCATCTCATCTCCCGACTCTTTGTCCTTCATATTACAAACATCTGCGGTTCTCTAGTATCTGTAGGAAACTGGAATACGACCCGTCTTCTTTGCATTCCCAGAAAAAGGTTTTACAGTATTCATAGGGGAATCCAGAGGATGAAACGTTGGCGACGCACCACTCGAAAGAGTCAGCGTATTAGGACGGTGCGTAATCTGTGTCAACTCATTATAAGAATCACCATACAGATGATTCCAAATGCCTCCTTCGAAGAATTCGGCGTCACCACCGGATGCGAGGACATCACAACATTCTCCCATCACATTCTGAGCTTCACTTTCACTCTCGCAGAGAAGGAACTCAGAGAATTCCTGGTACATCGAGCTTCGTGTAACTTCCAAAATTCCCGATCTTCAGCAAATTCTACCGTGGTACGGGTTCTTACGGCTAGTTTCAGGGTTCAACGGCAGCATCCCCAACGGATTTGGCACTCACCTCGACTGGAATTCCTTACAGAAGTCGTAGTGAATAAACAAGAGTCCAAACCACTGCTCTATGACAAAGTTGTCAGGTTCAATAAAGTGTCTTTGAAGCGCAAACTGCCAGAGAAAACTGAATGTGATCAATCAAATCAGAATATTCCGCTCAGTACCGGCTCAAATGACGTACCCTGCACCATTCTTATCACGCCTACTACAGTCTCTCCTATTCTTCCTTCCGGAAACACCAAAACCAGCATACTCCGGTGTTCAACAGACCTAGCACCGACTTCGCCAATATCGGAGATTCATACAAGTATCGTTGGGCTCAAACAACGTAATATTGATGCATCAGGAGGTCATTTTGAAGGGATAAGCATGGAAGTTGAAGTCCCAGCCAATAGCGACCGACATCGTCAGGAAAGAAGCCGGTACGCTAGACCCTTGAGTAGAGAGATCAAGAATATTCAAGGGAAGTTCACGATCAAGCTCAGTATTTTCATTGGCAGTAGAATTGAACGAAACTCCGACACATTTGGAGAGGAGCTGGAATTGCGCGTTACAGCGAGCGCGAGCAAAACAACACTGGGAACGATGCGACAGCGAAATGAAGTTCACGATCAATACCATCATCAATATCATTCCCGTTTTGGAAACAGCTCACCGGCAACTACGAAAGTCAATTCCCCTTGCTACTCTCACATGATGAAGCCATCCGCTGTCCACATATTTCTCATACGGCATTCCGGCACATCCTGGGACGGAAAATGTTTTGAATCTGGTATAAATATTAAACCAAGGACACATCAGTGGGCTCAAATGTTTCATCAGTATTTGAAGCGTTATCCAGTACAAAGAGAGCTCCTACATCTAGGGTGCGGCACTAGAATATCGACCCGTGTTCACTCCATGACACGGCAATGTGTTCTATTTCTCAAACAACACGTCAGCCGAGAGACTCGTTGGCGGCAAGGAGAAGACTTACCCTATCACCCCGTCTACCGACTCTCTGTCCTTCGTACTTCAAACATCTGCTGTTCTCTAACAGCAATAGGAAACTGGAATACGACCAGTCCTGTTCGTATTCCTGGCAAGAGGTTTTACTACATTTGTAAGGGAAGCCAACGGATGAAACGACGACCACGCACCACACGAAAGAGTCGGCCTATTAGGACAGCGCGTAATCCGCATCGACTAGCTATCCGAATTAAGGCGCAGACGTTTCCAAATGCCGCCTCCAAAGGGTTCAGCACCGCCTCCGAACGTGAACTCATCACGACTTTCTTCAATTGCCTTCCCGGCTTCACCTTCAATCTGGCAGATAAGGAACTTGGAGAAATTGCGGTCCATCGAATTTTGCATAAAGTCCAGAATTCCCGTTTTTCATCCATTCTTACTGTGATACTGGATCTCATAACTGGCGGCAGGGATCGACAGCAGCATCGCCAAAGGATTCTGCGCTCACCTCGATTGGAATTCCTTTGTCCGCTTGTTCCGGAGTCAATCAGTTTCCATAGTTTTTCAGTTTACCCCCGCGTGTCAATCATAACGGAAGCGGTGGTAATCAAAAAGGAGTCAAAACGACTACTCACAGATCATTCACAGAGTGTCGAGTCCAGTACAGTATCATGGAAGCTCAATTGGACAGAGAAAACTGAACACGATCAATTAAATCAATGTGTTCGGTTCATCAATAGCTCAACCGACGTACCCAGTGACGGTTTCATCACCCCTATCGCAGTATCTCCCGGTATCCCTTCTGGATATACAGAAATCAGCCTTCTAGCACGTTCAACAGGCCTGCTAGCACTGACTGCGCCGTTATCGGAGGTTGATATAGAAGCCTCGAGCCTTAAGCGATGCCTACAAGCATTAGGAAATGAGGTGAAAGATACGGAGTCCTCGAGGCAATGCCCGAAGGAGAACACAATCTCGAGCGTGATTGGAACGATGGCAGAATCGATTAGATGGCAATATGATGGGATCATCAATATCATTCTCGTTTTGGAAACGGCACTTGCTGATTCCCGCACGAAGCCTTCCTCGATTCACTTATCACCCGAACTTCGTTTTTACTTATCCAAGCATAAAGGAAGTTCTAATCCACTTCAAAGGTTGTCCTTTGGTATTCATCGGTATACGTGCTTGTTATTGCTCAACAAGTTTCAGTCCAACTCGATCTTCAACTCATGTAACGGCAAGAAGCCTGCCAGTAATGCCATTTCCGAAGGTGATCGATCTGGTGATCTTTGTGTGAAGGGTGGAGAAGCACTTGGATTCCAGGATTCATGAAGTTATGGCTACAATCAGCAGAATAAGTGAAATCTACAATATTTACTTATTCTAATTCCTTTCATTCACTTCATATGCGCCTCGTTCCAGCATATGTAGACTGGGGGGGCTTTGTCATGGATTTCATGTCTTTTCCGGTCTGTACATGAGTCAACACATGCCTACTCTCGGCCTTCTCGGCCTTGACCTCGGCTTACTGGTATTTTCTCTCATTTTCTCTTACTTTCTCTTACTTTCTCTCTTCTTCGTGATAATACTAGAATAATCATGACACGATCCCTTACTATTGGTATATAAATACTGTACTTATCCTTGTATTAGAATCTTAAGCTATTTTACTCATCTTCGAACGTCCACTTAATTGTGTGATTTAAGCTCTCTGATCGGTTACGCCAAGCGCTTGCCAATCAATTGCTTCCCGACTACGCCTAGCGCTTTTCGGAAACCCTGTCAGTTACGCCTAGCGCTTGCTGACGCCCTCGTTAATTACGCCTAGCGCTTGTTAACACCCTTACGGATCCCTCTTGGTGGTTGGAACTCGGCTTACGGACATCCTCGCTCACAACCTGGGTTTTACTCGAGTACTCATTATCTCGTGTATTAGCTCAAATACCCTGATTCTTAACAATTGGGACAGTCTGGTTTATCGATGGACTACGAAGCTGGAGGGCCATCTCGGGCATTTAGGCTCCTTCGTAGTGAGAGCCCTGTATTGCGAGAATCCTGAGGATCCCGTTGAACTCTTTGTTCCCTGACCTCGGGGGTTGAACGGATACTTGCTGTTTCTCCCTAAAGCTACAACCCTTTTGACGGCGACTTTCTATATTCTCGTATATCATACTTTTACGTTGATATACTATTCCTTTTTATCATTCAAATTGTTTGTGCTCTTCCCATGACATCTATATCTCGTATGCCCGGGCCCCGTTGTTCCGAGGGCTCACTGAGCCATCAACGACCTAACCCAATCCTCTTTTTCCTTCCCTGCCCGCAAATCAAGGCGTACCCCAGAATTGTCGGGATACATCCCCGGCTCATCAGCGAACGCATTGGGGTCCATCTTCGCGGTATCAACAATATCAAAAGCCCAGAAAAGAAGCGCGGTATTAATGAACAGCGACCTTTTCACAACAAACATAAACATCCAGGGAAGATGGTAGGCACACAGAACGTTCACCTATTTGCAATGCGTGCTCCGGGACAAATCCTACGGAAACAGCACGTCAACAACCACCGATAACAAGTGAACACAAGTAATCTCGCCTTCTACCGAACCCATAAACGAATTGTTTTATATCTTCTCTCAATTTTCCATCAACGATCCATCGTTGAGGATCAAAATTTTCGGGATCAGGAAAGACATCGGGTGAACGGAAAATTGACCTACACTCTTTTTAGTACAGGATGTTCGAGGACCCGGAAACATAGACGTACCAAGGCGAAGCGACAATGGTAGCTCCTTTGGGAATAACGTATCCTTTCTGTTTGGAGGAGCGTTATGAAGGAATGAGATGCTATGGGAGGAGACAACTGACCCATATAAAATCCTGATTAGCGGCATGCGCAATTCCTGATAAATCGTTAGC
The DNA here is from genome assembly GCF_030435595.1 of Desarmillaria tabescens. Lineage (NCBI taxonomy): Eukaryota > Fungi > Basidiomycota > Agaricomycetes > Agaricales > Physalacriaceae > Desarmillaria > Desarmillaria tabescens. The sequence goes on along the minus strand of NW_026848411.1, from coordinate 102,030 downwards.
CCATCATTGATATACTGACTGTGAAGCACGTACCACTTGGCACCAACGGCCGCCTTTCCGAAACTTCTATCAGTCCTATCATAAGACCCGTAGACAGAACACGCGTACCATCTATAGCACTCATAGACAAATGCCATAACCTGCGGAAGCCGCTCTCTATCCTGGAACGTCGGACCTATTCAAACTCACGGTCAGCAACTTCAAGGGTTCATTCAAGACATCGACATTACTGACATCGATCACCAGAAACCACTTCATCAATCTCTTTCTGTACAACCCTTACCGCATCAGGAAAACAGGCAGCCGTCATGACAATAAACGTTAGTGCAGCCGCAGTCTAAACACTTTTGTAGCAGCCAATAAAACAAGAGCAAGAAATCGAACCGTATTCGATCCAGCACCAAACATTGCCCCCGCAAGATACGCAGCCTAGGTCGAAGGTCATCTTCTTATTATTTAAGAGATCTTTCCCAAAACAAGCCGGGACGTCTTCCCCAGCGTCCTAGAATAAATCGATAAAACCATCCGGAGAAATCAATGTTTAATACACCAACCATTCTCGTTTGAATCCTGCCCAAACACCGACGGATTAACACAAGTGAATCTTGATGCCACCTCTTCAGCTCGGCAAGATACCCAGGAACCCATCGAAGAATCGGAATGGTATCTACGAGGTAAGCCCCAGGGAGAATTACCATGCGAAAACGTCGTGAATCTCGAACCATATCCTGCAAATCGGGATCATCAAGAGTCGTCGGTGTCGTTTTCCCATATGTCAGGGTAAATATCACAGATGCCGCATATCTATTTAGCATGCTTTAATATAGTTTCAGCGGAAGTCGACAAAGTACATACGTATTTGCGTGCATTGTAAGTCCCACCGGATTATCAAGGATACTGAGAATCAGCTTCTTTGCATGATGTAGCTGTAGGGGCTCGTAGGCCGCTGCCTTGTCGGTCTTCCAGTGTGAATGAAAAGCCCTAATGAATAATACGTTAGCGTAAGCTTCGTGCTCGTCAAGATGGATAACTAGCCTGTACAGGATTCTCCACCTCGGCGTATCATTCAGCATAATCGACCTTAGACCTCCAGAAAACGTCTCAGATCCGGCAATAGACCTTGGTCTGTCCGACGTCTGTGATCCACCCTTCTCCATTATTTCCATAGCGGCCTACAATCGAATGTCAGCCTCAGTAATCGAGAACAGACAACTAACCCACGTCATATCGACCAACGACGATGTACACCTTTCCAAACCTAGTCAGCGAATAAACCGGGCCATACTCCTTTGTCCATTCTTCGTACTTCAAAAAAGCTCTTCGCAAATAAGCTGATGGTGGCAAGTAAGGCTACGAACAACGCACCGCTTAGTGGGGATCTCATTCCCGAATAGCCAATGACCAGGCGGACCTGGTGGTAGCAACTTTGACCGATAATAGGAGCGTATGAATACAGCAAGAGAAGCTGCAAGGATGCAAGCAAACAAATCGAGCAGCCAAGACATCGTGGCAACCGAAAGAGAGACACGGCAGACACCGTGGACAATGCTTCGACCAATATAGCCAACCGAAACCCGCATGACACGGTCACGCTGGCTGAACTTCAATAGATACAGAAGAAGCATCTAACAGTTTACGGCACTGGAATGCATGAAAACTGCATTGAATATAATTAGTACCGGCCTGCTCAGCTAAATGCCCGATAAAACGTGCGTTTTGCTCCAGTCAGCCTTCAGTACATGTTCCGTGGGAACTATGCATGAGTTTATGGTCGATAAGTCTCTTGAGTCTCCTACTTCCCACAGCTTGATTTCTCGATGAACGACGAGGCTGGGGGTCATTTTTGGCATTTCAGTTTGCTTAACGTGAAGGGGGCGTATTCCTAGAATCTAGAAAATTCCGTTTACTTCATCTTTGATATCATCATGAATATGAATATTTGCCTCGTCTCCTCCAAAGCTATGGTTCTGTATTTCCATCCTTGATTTTCCGTCATTCAGTCGACCATCAACGACCTGACCCAAGCCTCTTTCTCTTTCCCCAGCCGCAGATCAAAGCGTACCCCAAAACTTCCAGGATGCATCCCCGCTTCATCAGCAAACGCCATCGAGTCAATATTCTCATTGGCAACAATATTGAAAAGCCCATAAAAGAAGCGCCGTATTAATGAACAGCGACCTTTTCGTCATCAATAAAATTAACACCCCATAGTAAATAGAGATAGAGGACATTCACCTATTCGCAACGCGTGATCCCGGACAAACTCTGCGGACATCCACATTAGCAATTCGGCAAGGCTTAGACTTACAAGAAATCTTGCCTCCGACCAAATCCATAAACAAATTGCCTGATGTCGTCCCTCAATTTACCGTCAAAGATCCATCTTTGAGGATCAAACACTTCGGAGTTGGGAAAGACATCAGGAGTACGGAATATGGACCTGTGATCATTTTTTAACAAGAGACGTTCAAAGTTACAGGAATACAGACATACCAAGGCGATGCGATAATAGTAGCTCCTTTGGGAATCACATAGCCTTGCTACTTTGAAGCATGCCTGTGAGACGAAGTCATAAAACGAAAAGAGCACTAACCCAGATGAAATCCTGAGAAGCAGCATGTGCAATTCCTATTATACGTTCAGCTCTTCATCGGCAGATGAACCACGGAAGACCAACCACTTGGGAACAACGGTCGCCTTTTCGAAGCTTCTATAAGCAGCCACATATCCCCTTCGAGAAAAACATACTCACCACCTAAAACATTCGAACACAAACGCCATAACTTGCGGGAGGCGCTCCCTATCCTCAAACGTCGGACCTACCCATTCCGTATTCGGTAAGAATCTATCTAAAGCGGGCGAAATACCAACATCGATTGCGAGGAATCACCTGATCGATCTCTGTCTGTACGACCTTCGCAGCATCAGGAAAACAAGCAGCCGCCATAATAACAAAGATTATCGCAGACTCAGTCTAGTATTTTCAGCGGTCAGTAGAAACAGGAAGAACGAAAACGAACCGTATTCGATCCTGCCGCAAACATCGAACCAGCAAGAAACGCCGCCTGGTCAAACGACATTTTCTTATTATCCAACAGATCTTCGCAAAACAGCCTCGGTGTTTCTTCCCCAGTATCCTGGAATAGCACCTAAATATCTTCCCGTAAAAACCAATGTCCAAAGCACCAACCTTCTTAGTCTGAACATACCCCAGACACCGACGACATAACGCAAGCGAATCTTGATGCCACCTCCTAAGCTCTGCGAGATACCCAGGAACCCATCGAAGAACGGGAAACGTATCCACGAGGTAAGCTCCCGGGCGGATTGCCATTCGAAACCTTTTCGCATCTCGAATCATTTGTTGAAGATCAGGATCATCGAATGTCGTAGGTGTCGTTTTCCCGTACGTCAGAGTAAGAATTACAGATGCTGCATAACTAAATCAAGTTGCTAAGTCTGTTGTATTCCCAGAAGTGAACAAGTCCGTACATTTTCGTGTGCTCCGTGAACCTCTTGGGCGCGTCAAGGACATTAAGAATCAGTTTCTTCGCGTGACGGAACTGTATAGGCTCATAAGCCGCTGCCTTATTACTCTTTAAATGTGCATGGAAAGCCCTACAAACGTTACGTCAAACTCAGCTTTGCGTTCGCCATGACAGATGACCAACCTGTTCAAAGTTCTCCACCTCGGTGTATCATTCAGCAGAATAGACCTAAGACCTCTAGAGAACGTCTCGGATGCGGCAATAGCCCTTGGTCTGTCGGATGTCTGGGTACCACCCTTCTCCATTATTTCCACAGCCGCCTAGATTTGAACATCAGTTTCATATTTTTTCTGTATAAAGTACGAACACACATCGTATCGGCCAACGACGATATACACCTTTCCAAACCGAGTCAGAGAGAAAACAGGCCCGTAAACCCTCGTCCATTCATCGTACTTCAAGAACGCTCTGCGAGAATAAACCGACTATAGCAAAACACGCTACGAACGACGCACCGCTTTTTGGGGATCTCGTTCCCGAATAACCAATGACCAGGCGGACCTGGTGGTAGCGACCTTGAACGATAACGGGAACGTAAGAATACAGCAAGAGAAGCTGCGAGGACACAAGCAAGCAGATCGAGCAGCCAGGACATCGTGGTAACGAAAAAAGAGATAACGCAGACACCGTGGTTAATGCTCTGACCAATATAGGCACCCAGGTAAGCACCAGATCGCATGATGCAGTCACGATGACTGCACTCAATGAAATGCTTTTCATAGCACAGAAAACTTATTAAGGTCGCTTATTCACATACCTGTGAGAAACGTGACCTTGAGTTCTGTCTTCGGATAGTGGATGAAGATTTTCCCGTCGTCAATTTCGGAGAACGCGCGCTCGAAGGGAAACAAATGCCATCGAGGAACAGAGCAGGATGTGTGAACATCATGCAAGGCTGGACGAGATTTGGGCCTCTTTACCGTCCCTTCGTTTATTCCCACAAAATGCAAGGACCGAGTTTTTCCGTGATGTATCTCTTCTAACTGCTGCATCAATTGCGAGAGGAAACAAACATCGAAGACTGACCTCTTCCTCACAAAATAGGATACGTTTGATTCCTGCACACATGGAAGCCGGTATCCCCTCATCACGTCAAAATATTGAATTGGTATAGTAAAAAACGCGTCTCCTGTACACGGTTCAGCTGGTATACAATCTCGTACTGATCCAAGACCACGCACGCGCCATCCAGCGAATGCAGAAACATAAACAAAGATATCAATAAATTACACTGCCGTCATCCTGCACTTATACCAACAGAAGACCGGTGGGACAAGTATTCTGGTGGCGGCGTTTCCTGGTTACCACGATCTACCCACAACCGGAACTGGCTTCCCAGCGAGTCGCTCTTCTCATGACCTAGCCTCTCCCCAAACTCCGTCCGGGATTCAGACTTGAAAGCGCCTGCAAGGCTGCGCCGAAGGGACCCGATTTGCTCCCTCAAATCCCGTAAAGCAGCGGCCTGTCTGGCCTCTAACGAGATCAACGAATTCCGGACGGACCGAGGATGCGGCGCCAAGGTAGGCCGCGCGACGCGTTCTGGCTTTACGTCATGGTCGCCCTTTTTCTCCGAGGGTGGCGGAGTGGATTCTGTGTCCGAGTTGTTTTGCGCGCGCTTCTTCCTGTCTCGAATGAACAGGTATAGCAGCAGGGCGCTCGTTGTGAGGAATATAACAGATACTATGGCGACTCCGATAATGGCACCGACGGGGATACTACATCCGCCCGAAGAAGTCGCTATGGCGGTGGCGGTGTACTGGGTAGCTTCAGAAGTTCTGAAGAGCGATCAGTGGATACATTACAGTCAAGAGGAAGCGAGTTAACGAACGAGGAGGAGGAACTAGTCGTAGTTATTCGTGCAATCGTATCCACCCGCTGCACTTCGAATGGCTGACTCTGCGCAAGGGGGACATCATCGATGGAAGGACTGGACCATTTTTAGTCATTGATCAAAGAATAACAGAATCCGTACTCTGATCTTGCATAGGCATGTATAGTGAACAAGCTACCGAGCGCGGAGAATCAGCAACAGTCCCAGATATACAAAGTCCTGACTCACCCATTTTCGTTAAACCGTAGCGAGGCATTCACATTTCTCGTAAAGTTGTTCACCCAAACTGCTTCACTCGACAAAAGCGACTGGCCATTTTGTTCGTAAAATTTCTTCAAAAAGAACTCGGAAGGATCGTGGGGGGAATGAACGAGGTACAGGTTGGTCGGTTCGCCATTGTGCACGATGCTGGGAACTGTGATATTGAGGGCGAAGGATGGTGCCAAAAGCAAGAGAACCGTGAACCTTTGAACACGTGAGCATTTCCTTTCACCGAGACAGCAAGTGCAGCGTACCAGAGACTCATGCTGAACATAACCATTCCTGCCGTCCCAGGCCAAAGTAAAAGCAGGAGCTTGTGCTCGTGCTCGCGGTGGAAACGTCGAGTCGGGGGTGAGAGCAAGTGTTCGGTTATTGTCGAGCCATGTCGTGCCGTCATTTGTCACAAATAAATGAATCAGGGTTGTCAGTGGGAAAAATGCGCCTGTATCATGAGAAGTTTCTAGGCGGCCGTAAGGTTAGTGCCCTCGATAGATCAACTTCGTTGACGCACCCTGTAGCCACGCTTAATTCATAATCTTTCCCAACCGAGCTGCTGTGCTCGATGCAAAATTGAGGTATCAGTGCTTCAAATATATTGGTCTATATCGCCGGCGAGATCCTTGTCAAAGAATATCAAGCAAAATGAAATCAAGGGCAAAAGATACATACCAAGGGCATGAGGAAATAAGCAGGCCGACAACGAATTACGCATGCACGCCGTGAGGTGAGTAGGAGGGAAGCAGAGAGGTCGAGAACCCTTTCGTACGGTATCTGTCTTCGGTGATGGCCGAATCCGGATACAACCGGACCATCATTTTAAATTCTTCCACCACCACAAGGCTAACGTAGTGTTACACTACTCTGCTTCGATAGTCATAGCGTCGCACCAACGAAAAATCCGGTACTCCATATGCTGTTTATTCATTCTCATCCACATAAAATAAAGGATGACGGTACTCTTGACCTACGCTTCAATTCCCGCTATGCGTATGTAGGCTTAATAATACTCATTCATGATCTTGAATTTCCCGCTGCTTCCCTGTTCATTTAAACATCAGGTACGCCCCGTTCATCCAATCCCTCCGCATAAAGGATTCGGTCCCGTTTCAGAGCCATCTGTTCTTGGAGTGATAGCCCATCGAACGGATGGAACCACAAATGGAATTGGTGGGAACGAGTATCGCGGGTCTCAAAGAGGTGGCATGAGAGCAGCCACATATATCCCAGCCGCAATCCCGCCCTACCCGACACCCGGGGTTTGCTTCTTCGCATTGTCGGAATCAGACCCCAATTCTTTCTTATGTCAGTCAGAAGCTTGTCATGCCAAACGACGACTTCGACGCCCGCTGTAAAAGGAACTACAAGTCTTGGGTGAAATATATGGGTATTTTATTGTTCGGAAGACAAGAAAGGTCCTAGGACACCGTGTACCCCTCCGAGCACCATTGGAGAGCCTATAAGCACATAAGGATACATCAGTACGGTACATCATATCGTAGTCGACAAGGCAACTCACTAGGCTCACATAGCCGAACCCGGGCCACGTTCCGCATGATCAATCTTGGAAGTTGGTGCTGAATTTCGACTTTAACCGCAACTAACTCATCAACATGCTGATCATCCAACAGGACAACCTCCACCTCAAAGAAACGAAGCGACTTCACCGCAGCCAGAGAATCGTCTAAGTCTTTCCACGGGTGAACTGCAAGCAGCCCAACGGAAAAATTAACTCTTTCGAGTCCACAACCAGGTCTACAGAGCTTGAAATTACTGATCCACCAAAGGAAAACAAGAAAATTGGCCTGGTGGCGGTCGGGGCAGTCCTCCATGGTGATGGTAACAGAGCGTACACTACCCAATCGGAGGGGCAAGTCTATCCAATCGCTGCCGAGGAGATCTAGGAGGAGAAAACTCATCAAGTAGTCTTCGAGAAGGATAGTAAAATAAGACATACTTGTGAAGGGGCTTCTCCGCAAGTGGGAAATATTCAGTTCATTGAGCGGAACGGTAGTCTTATCCAGGAATGCCTGGACACAAAGGATGTCCTCCCGTGTATCTATACAGATATCTAAAACCTGCAACGAACTAAGCATGATTGGAGAGAATGTCCCAGACATCAAAAACTCCAAATCAAACGCCTCCTCTCCCCGCCCGTAGACAATCAAACGCTCGATCGCGGGCTTCGCCCCGACGAAAGGTTGGTGACGATGCGTCAACATCTCGCATCTCGCAAATGAGAGTTGCCGAAGGGTAGCCGCAGATCCAGAGATGAACGAGCACAACAATGCCGAGTTTGCGAACTGGCAGACATCGAAACTGATGGAATGGAACGCGTGAGAGGCTAAAGCCTGCCGAGCCGTGTCTTTGACATCGTCCCACTCCAAGCAGCGTAAATGAATGCTCTTCATGTTGACGAATGAGGAGATGACGAGTGGGAACGTATCGTCTGAATCCACACTATCCAATCGTTCGTTGCCGATACAGAGCGATTCGACCAGGGAAGGGATATCAACGGGGCACGACTGGCAGATATCATAGAACTCGCGGCATCGCTTGTCTGTCGTCAGAATAAGACTCCGGAAAAGGTACTTTCTCGCCCTCGGAACAAAGGACCTATTAGCGAGACTGCACGCCAAAAGAGACCTCCACTGTTCCCACGGCTTGGCGGTTTCATCATTCTGGGTTTCATCCACGATGGTGTCGATGAGCTCTGGGGGAAGCGTCGCCATCTAGGGGAAGAAACCAATAAAGGGCGACTTCTTTATCATCAGAACTGGCCGTACCGCTTCTCAATGATGGTGGTCGAAAGGAAAATCGATGAATTTGAATTTGAAGCGGGAGGTTCCGGTCCTGGTCAGTTCGGGTCCGCGGGAACAAGGAAAATGGTATGATTGCATCTCGACTCAATACAGGGTGTAAAAGACTAACGACTCGGATGTTTCGAAGTAGAATGGTGTAAGAGACTCGGAATCAAATTTAATCCAGGTATAGATACTCAATCGTGATTTCTTGACTGGCTGATTGAACATATTATTACACCTACGCGTATTATTTATTCGCATTGGACATTAATTATAGAACCAGAACGGGCCCAGCGAATCATACAAGTCATACTCGACATCTGGCGAATCTACTTTGAGAGCGAGGGGGGGTAAAGGAATACAAACCAGGATAAACGATGCAAGCTCTGGCGTCCACACCCCGGCCGACATTCCGCGACAACTGACAAAGGATGGCATCTCTTGCCTCGATCGCATCTGATGTCTCTTGTTGTGCGAATGTCGGATGTACCTCCACCATGAGGGTGTCAACTTGAGCTTCGTTCAAAGCCGTCCCAAAACTATCCCATAACTCGTCCACGTTAAATGTATGGAATCCCAATGTGACGTAGGGTCTCACACGCAAGGCGACATGCCGTAGTTTGTTGTTAAGTCCACGACACTTTATATTCCGTGTCCACCACCTTAAAAAGACCTCGTCTGAATACTTAGACCGGATGCACTCGTCGAATGTGAGAGTGATGGAACGGACATTGTCTAGTATGAGAGATATCTAGCCACTTGGTATCGATGGGGCCTGTAAAAGATTCATGAATAATCGTACGAGAATAGGATATTAAAACTACCTCGGAAGTATTCTTCGACATGGTAAACCATAAGTTCTTCAAGAGGAGTCGCAGTACTATCCAAGAACGCCTATAGAGAATCGAATTGCTGCTGCGTATAGACACAAATATCTGAAATCCGCAGCGAGTTGAACCTGAAAGGGGGAAAACTTCCCAAGAGCAACAAGGTCATATCAAGCGCCATCTGTCCCTAGTCCGAAAAGCGTTAGGTGCATAATACCCGGCTTCGGCGCGGCAAACGACGTATAATCCTGTGTGAAGATCTCGCTTCTGGCAAAGGAGAGTTGGCAAAGGGTAGTAGCCGATCCTGAGATAAAAGCACACAACAGCGCAGGATTCTCGAATGTACAAATGTCGAAGCTGATAAACTGGAACGCGTGGGCACCCAACGCATGTAGAGTGGCAGGACTGACATGGTCCCAATCGAACGAGCGTAAACGGATACCTTTCATGTTATTCAAGGACGAAATGACGCCAGGGAGTACCTCGTCGCAGCATAGACCCACCATGCGTTCGTTGACGATGCAAAGAAGTTTGACAAAAGCTGGAATATTGACGAGTGAGGTTTGACACATTTGATGGAAGTCCCTGAGTCGTTCGGGTGTCGAGAAGGACAGACTATGGAACAGGTGCTTCCTGGTTCTCTGAACAAATGTCTTGCTGGCTAGACTGCAGGACGGCAAATCCTGTCGGTTTCCCGGTCCGGCTTGCGTTTCGTCGACGATAGCATCAAACAGTTCTTGGGGGAGTGGCGTCATCTGTGGCAAGTGAATAAAGAATAAATTTCTCTATGATGAGAACTCACGGTGATCACTGAGCAATTCTGTCAGAAAATTCTATCAAGTTAGATGATTGTGATTAAGAGGAGACCAGTGAGCTTATAAATTTGAATTTGAAGTCGAGTACGTGACTGCAGTGGCAATTGCCGAAGGACGCATCGAAACAAAAAAACCGCCACTAAAATAATCACCAGGTATGTACGAGATCACAAGATATAACTAAGAACGGCCCTAGATATTATGCAGTCCAGCATGCATCTTCGCATACCCAACCAACAGCTCCTCAAACTCTCCCACCCCCAGCAATTCAATCATCCCATCCCTCCTCGTCCTCCTACTCACCAGATCCCCAATCTTCTCCGCCACTGTCCGCGGCCCAAACCCAAAAATCTCATACAACGTCTCCTGAGGGGCCGACAACCCAAACGTATGCATCGACACACTCGCATGGGCCCACCTCGCCCAGCCATAGCTCCCCCACGCCTCAACAGCCACCAGAAGCGCCTTCCCAACGCCCAGCAGATCATCCCTGCACGACTTTGTCTGCCGAATAAAATGATCCTGCGAAGGCATCGACACGATCCTCACACGCCTCGGCGCGAGAAGCTCGCCTACTCTGAGGCACAGCGCCACTTCAGAGCCGGTTCCGATGAGCGTGATCTCGGGAACCGTACCTTCATGGGACTCCCTGACGACATAAGCGCCCTTCTCGACTTTGGAACGATCGGTTCCGTCGAGATGGGAGCTTGGCGGGTCAGACACATGATCGTTGGAGTATGGCTGGACGACGGGTTCAGTGCGAGGAGCCAACAACCGAGAACCTCTTCGACGTCTGCCAGTCGCAGAAGGTTGCAGTTAGGTAACGCCCGGAAGAAGGTTCATAGACTAATCACTAAAGATTAGCACACATCCCTTCAATGAAAGCGAAAGAAGGTTCTTACGCGATACTCTGATGCGTCGGTCCATCCTCCCCAACACCAATAGAATCATGCGTACCAATCCCTATAAACCTCAAACCCTGCAACGCCGACATACGCACCCCAGAAGCAGCGTATAGCCAAAACTGGAAATACGACGAGCACACCGGGATGATCATCCCATTCTGATGCGCGTTCAGTGCGTTCGCCATGCCAATCATAGCGAACTCGCGGATCCCATACCGGATCTGCCGGCCTGCGTACGTGCCTAGGGAGGTCGAAGGCTACTCAAGAATGTCAAACAAACGTCTGCAAAGAAAGAAAACAAAAAAAACGTACATGCTGAAACTCAACCATCCCCTCCAACCCCTCCTGATCATACTTCTTCTGCTAGTGAACGAACGTAATCTCCATCAAATCCGCCGACCCGAGCATCAAAGCTTTGTACCTCGGGGCAAACGCACTGACGACGATATGAGACGACTTTCGCGTCGCCTGCGGAGCCTTCGGAAGCTCGCTTTTGGGCGGAAGTAGCGAAGCATCGAATGTAGGCGACATAAGCAGCACTGGTATTGGCCTTCCGTGAGCCGTAGCCGATTGTCGTGCGGATATGGATAAACGTCGGCTTGTCCTTGATAGTTTTCGCCGTTTCGAGCGCAGAGATGATACCATGGAGCTAATACGAATGAGCAACATATGCACACAAGGTAACAATGAGACCTACATCGTTATTCCCATCCATCACCTCAAGAACGTGAAAACCGTTCGCCTTCATCTTCGCAGAGGTATCATCAGTGAAACAAAGGTCAATCGAACCGTTCACAGTAACCGAATTGTCGTCATAGATAACCGTCAGGTTGTCCAGCTTCAATTGAGCAGCAAGAGACAACGCCTCCTGCCCAACACCGTCCTGAAAACACCCATCGCCCACAAAGCAATACACCCTATTATCTACCAACAACACCGCATCAGCCAAAAACCACGAAACTAATCAAACCACTGAATACTCACCAACAATTTCAACCCCAGGCCTATTATACACTGCCCCCAAGTAACCGCCAACCCACCGCATTCGCAGCCCCCTGCCCCAACAACCCCGTCGTAACCTCCACCCCAGGGAACTCAATCTCCGGATGCCCCGCCGCAATCCCAAAATGGGGATTATGATACCCCTTGAGCGCATCCAACCCCCCGTCCCGCCAAATGCAGGTGTATATACTGCCACAAACGCGTGGCCCGCAGAGAGGACGAACCTATCCCGGTTGAACCGCTCAGGGTTCTTCGGGTTGAACCGCATAGCGTGCCGCCAGAAGGCCACGCCAATAAGGGCCGCGCCCATGGCGGTACCGGGGTGCCCGCCTTTGAATTGCTGCGTTAAGTCGGCAGCGAGGGTGCGGATGGTGTTCACGACGAGTTTCTCGGTGGGATCCATGGGAAAAGTGGGGAGATAAAAACCATGTCGATGATTCCTTTGCTTCTTATAAGCGACGTCTGGTAGGCTCCCCCTCTCCTAGTGTAGGCGGGACAGACAATATCGATCCGGGAGCTGGATAGCCCGGGTGTATATACTTCCGGGATGTTGGGGTCACCTGATGGCGCCTGAGCTCGTGAATCAGAAAAGGGTTCTATAGGTCTGTCAGAGCCGTGATCCAAACAGCAACTCGGGACAAACCAACCTGCGAAACGTCTTGCTTCAATGTATGGCGGCAGTACCTTGGCGTTGGTCGATCGAAAAATATAAACCCGGGACAGCGTAAAAATCCGATATCCGGTGATTGTACATTGATTATGGCCCATAAAGATAAAATAACGGTAGAGCGAGAGGTGGGAGAAGTTAGAGTAGGCAGTACAGAACTGCCATCAGACCAAGCAGTAGCTCGGCAATAGGAGCCTTTCTTTCCTGGGCGCCGCCAGTCCATAGGCACGTTCCAGCAGCCTTCTGATGAGCAGCAGTCGTAGTGGCTGGTGTAACGACCTCGGTTGTACCATTCGGTAGAACACCATCCTTAGTCGAAACATACACAGGTTCGACGATCGCCGGAGTGTAGGTCGCGACATATTCCTCATAACAAGGTGCCTGAACCGGATTAGCGCCAGGAAGTGTCGTCAGATTTCCCGTGGCTAAAAACGCGTTCAAGTACATTTTCGAACCAAGAAAAGAGGGACATACTGATTTCATCAACGGTATTCGAAATATAACACCTCGCATTTTGGTCAATGGTAAAGGTTCCGGCAGCTACGCAACACGAAGGGTCGCCGTACGGGTTGCAGTGGCACTGGTTGATGGCTTTTTGCAGCACACCAAACTGCCAGCCGTTGAAGAAGTCGGCGTGGTACCCGTATCCAGTGGGATCGCCATTGGAGAATCTACGAGTCTCGTCAGATACATAGAACGAGAGCGGAGACGGCACCCTCACACAAAAGGCTGTCTAGGTGTCATAGCTTCGCCTCGCTGGTCCTGGAAGCCTTGAGTAACCCAGTACACCTACAAGAACTGATGAGTGACATTTTTACAAACGGGTAAGCGCATTTACCTCCATGAAAATCCGAGGAAGCGTAACAGGGTAGTTCGGGTCATCGCATGTCCCATTGTCAGGTCCCGTCGAAGGGAACGCGACATGAGATTTGTGATCTTTGGAGTCCACATTCTGCGAGACGTCGGCTCAGCATCGCCTCCGAGAGACTTTACGCACCTTCCCATCCCAACAGCTCGGAAAGTTCTACGTGCAGAGCGGCATTATTAGCAGATCGCACAAAGCGGGAAGAACTAAGACGCACAATTTGCGATCGTATACCAGATGTGCAGTCCTGGTTAACGGGAAGCTCGTTGTACTTGGTCGACACTCCGGCAAAGTTGAGACAAAGGAATGTGATAGCTTGTTGTGCGAAGCTCGACGCGTTGAGGGTACGGAGGTTGGGATCACCTAGAAGCCGTATTAGGTAAGGCAGGTCTCAATCAAATGGGATGCGGACCAGAGATCATTCTAAACTACATAGCGTCAGCAGAGTGAGAACAATGACGAACGGCGGACTCACGTCATCAGGGAACGGGGTCGTCAAAGAGGAATTGTCGCTGAAGAGGTAGTCTGCATCATGCGTTAGCGGAATGGCGTCGAAGAGGAAAGATCCAGTACATCTGGAAAACGCGTTAATGGGGAGTGGACTTCATCGAAGGGTACGCACATCACAGCACTCCCGTTCACTGTAACAAACGATCCGTCATTCTTCCTGGAGGTAAAGTATCTAGGTTAGTATTCATGCAGGAGAGCCAAGGGTGCCTACTGCCAGTAAAGATGCTTTCGAGATTGGATTAGAACGGATTCTAAGCGTCACACAGAGAAACATACCGGATACCAATAATTGCTTTTATCTTCCTGAATCGGTATCGACGTGCACTCGCTCCCTCGCAAATCCGCCGTTGACATATTCAGGCTGAAGCTACTTCCTCCTAGCACTACGCGCGATTTCAGAAACGCCTCCAAAGCCGACTGAAGGAAGCAAAACCAGACCTGAATGAACGTGAGAGCCGACCGTCCCCGGGTATTGAATAGGATCCATCCGCTGCGTCGTCAGAACATTATCTGTTATGAAATGAGCTCGTGGCGCGTCGGACAGGGCAATCATAAAAAACGGACTTGCGGCCATTAACCAGTATGAGCACACATTCGGGATCCACAGGAATAAGGAAAGAAAAAAGAGCGAGAAAAGCATCGTGTAGATGACGGAGCACGAGAGAAACGGTAGGGAAGAGTACAAAGCATGGCTGTTGTCATCCAGTGGCTACGCGTGGTGACCGTGCGGAGGAACAATGGCTGCATATTGTTCGCCCTCGGAATGGCATTATATTCCCACGCATAGCCACCGTATTCAGCCGCGGAGATGCCGCGGTAACTTCATCCTTTCTCCGACCTTGACCTTCTGTCATCTTCTTTTGATCATCTCTCTTTCGCTTGCAGGGAATATCTCCCTCCGCCGAAGCTGAAATTACCACAGATACTTCTCTTTCTCTAAATTTCGGGTGAGACCATTCACTACCGTAAGACTGCCAGTCCTTTTTTAGGAGCAGCGATTGAAAGAATGAACATCCCCGCAAAGAAACAAACGTTCATCATTTCAGATCTCACTACGTTGCGAAGACAACCAACATCGGAATCGGACGTTATCCCGTTTACATCCCTCGGCGCCTCGGCCCGCATGACATGTTGCCGCCAAGGAATCTCAGGGCCAACACAACTCACCATGCGACTTCATTGTCGACGTCCAACGCTCGTGGCCCTGCTTCAAGCACCTTACGCTCGCGTCTGCAACCATTAATTAACCCAGTGAAAAACACTCTCTTTCCATCTCTTTCCCTCAAACTAAACTCGCCTCCTTTCCAGATGGTTTCAGATCCCGAACGGATGCACGAGCTCTACCACCTCCCCGTCATACCCCTCCCCTCCGAAGTCAGCGATCCCGATACCCTCTACCGTCCCAATGCCCACTTCGAGCTATACCCCTGTCCACCCCCACGATGTCCCCCACACGACCAATGTATGTACACCGAATCCTCTCTCCGCCTTGAGAAAACCTCCGGGCTCTACGCCGCGTCCCTCACCCACCGTATACCCATCCCCCCATCCTCCCAACCCTCAGAAACCATAGTTTTATGTGAGAAGTTATGCGGCGGCTTTCGCGAGGAACGCGTAACACACGTATGGACCGCCACCAGGGGTGGAAAGACCGTCATCGCGAAAATATTTGACCCTCTATACTTCATCGACCCCTACGAAGGCACCGACCCATTCCCATTCGTCGACCTCTCCGTATCACGCGAAGTCGAAGCCTATCACCGGCTCGAATCCCTCCAAGGCACCAAAGTCCCCCAATTCCTCGGCCTATTCGTCTCGCCCCTCCCCTCCCAAGGCAACCGCACAGTCTACGTCCTCCTACTCGAATGCGTCCCAGGCAAAGACGTCCGCTACCTCGTCCCCTCCCCAACATCAGATTCCCCTCCAGACTCTGAGGACACAGTAACGAAGCTTTGTCCCGCCCACCGCTCCTCCATCGTCGACGCAGCCGTCACCGTCTTCTACGACATCCTCATGTGCGGCGTCAAGCAGCGCGACATGGCCCCGCGGAACCTCATCATCCGGCCCCCTCGGCACAGTGGACCGTTTTGCGACAAGGAAGACTGTCCGGTGCGGTTTGCTGTCGATCCTGCTGATGTGCAGAGCGTGATGATCGATTTTGAGGGATCTGAATTGTGGGATCCGGATCATGAGTTTTATGATAAGCCGACGAGGGAGAGGGAGATGCGGGCGTTGAGGGAGGAGTATTTGGAGGATTGGTGGTATGGGAAGTACGGGATATAATCTTTGCAGATCGTTTCTTTCGGCATACCATGGGATTGCGGGTAACGTGTGGTACTTATTCGAACATTTCTAAAGCCTTCTGACGACACCTGCCTGAACAATATGTCCTGGAAATGAACGCCCCACCTAAAGCAGGATTCCAGAGGCCAAGTACCAGTACTGATCTCTATCATCCACCTGATATTCGGCCAAAACTTCTCAATTTTGTGTGTTTCATGGCCACAGGCTATTTGTGGATCGCAGCTACCGTCGACACGCTCACACTACCACAGCAGTTCTTTCTTTCTGAAATTTTTTCTTCAGATTTATTTTATTCAAAGCTCGAACGACGAACCAACTCTTAGCCTTTTAGATCCATAGTCCCTTTTCTATCATGGTTCTCTGTGCCAGACGGTATCGGGACACTACGAGAACCATAAACGTGGCTAACACCATGTGGCTCTTCTCTAGAAATGCACATCGTGTCGTGTACTCTGGTCTGCTCGCAACTCTTGCTTCCGAACGCGCGAACATTCCGTCACCAACGCTTGCTTGCTTTGTTTTCTTCTCCATTTCGCTAGCTTGATTCTACGGTAATGCAAACCTGCGTCTTGTATTTATTTACTTTCTCAGCCTTTCCTTCACTGCTGAACAGACGCCATTTCGAGTGTCTCCAGCTGCTAGTACATTTTCGGGAAAGGAGCGTTATGGAGAGACCCTTTCTTTGAGACGCGTTTGGACCGCCGACCTACTCAAAATTTCCTCGTTGGACGCGTTTCGGTATTACATTAGTGCGGTGACGGACGCGTCAGGAGCGTTTTTAAGTTCATTTGCACCGATTGACGATATCGCGTCAGAGACTTAGTTTCTGACTTGTATAGGACTTTCTATGATTGAGTGGAACAACGCTAGAGACAAAAGACGTTGCTGTAAAGGAAAAGGCTGACTACGTAGCCAACAAGGGAACAAATATGGCAGCGGCCGGAGAAACTGTTAGGATAAACAGTAATTATCCAGCCATGTAGCAGAAACTCCCTCCAAACTCGCCAGAATCATGAAAGTTTTGTTATCCGTTTTGTATACCCTGATGAACAGACAATTGAATCAATGTTTCGAAGCAAGGAGAAAGTGACCCAACTCCGATTAGGATGCTAATTCTCGTTGACGCTCAGCCACAGAGCATCCAGAATGCGATGTCCGACACATGATGGCCCAGCATGGACTAGGTCGAAGGGATAGAGAAGAAAGAGTTCGCAACGGTAGTACTCAGGATATTGCCATCGTTGAAGCATGACAAACGCTTCGAGGCTGCCCAACGATTCAGAGGTTGGCCCAATATACAACGCTACAGGGATCAGGAAGGACGAGACCTGAGGCTCGATGAACCCTAACCGGAGGTACCACTTTTTAGAGAATCCAAAAACAGCCCAAGTCCGCTGCGAGCACAATGATGGGATGAGGATTGATTTTGGGCAACAAAACAACTAGCAACAGAAACCGGAGTGTGGCAGTAGACGCTGTTTATCTGACTATCAGCCTTTACTGCATCTGTAAAATGGCACTGGAGCAATGCCAGGCAGGACGTACAAGGCAATCTTTTAAGAGTGCGAGTCATCGGCCGCCAAGCTACACGGATCATCTAGGAAGGAAACGGCATGGAGTCGCATCCCATTGATTGAATGCCATTAATGATATTCAATAGGTCATGTTCCGAGTCGCGACGAAGGCATTCCAGAGCATATCAGACGCGCTCAATTAGTTGATAAGAAAAGAAAAATTTCAGCATTTACCTGCACTGGGGTAAAGATTGGTTTTGACGCGTCAATACCATGCATTCGTACGTTTGACAACCGGAGTGATTTGAAAGGTCCGTATCGGAATGATGACGAGCTCAAGAAGAATCAGTCAAGGGTTGCCGCCGCGGATGTTGCTGATCATGATAAGATACAGAAGAAGTAGCGCCACAAATACCATCCACTTTTGGGAAAGGCTGTCGTAAATGCTTGCAAGACGCGTCAGAGTATTGGTAGACCAGAACAGTCACGGGCGATTATCACTAAGACGCGGTCACGTATGGTCACGGGTCCTTAGTCACCATTCTTTGTCAATGTCATTCTTCGGACCATCTTTCGGATGATTTCGCCGGATGTAGGGATTTCCCGCAGCTTTCGCACATGAAATATCTTCATTTAGAGAGGTTTGGTGTAAAATAACCCAGGAGAAATGGCACTAAATAGCGCGACCCAGACGTCAAAAAGCGTTCCTCCTCTCTTACCGCCATCATCACTATTTTTTTTGCTCATCATGGTCGCTCTCGTTCAACGTCCCGCTCCTACTTTCAAGGCTGCCGCCGTCGTCGACGGTCTTTTTGAGGACATTTCTTTGACGGATTACCTCGGCCAATGGTATGTCCCTTTCAATACTTTTTGCCGGGGCGATAACTGATCGTTCCTAGGGTCGTCCTCTTCTTCTACCCTATGTACGTACATCATCGCCGCATATTATCTTCATCTCCAGTCTGACGACAACCAGGGACTTCACCTTTGTCTGCCCTACCGAAATCCTCGCTTTCAACGACGCCCTGGCCGAGTTCAAGGCTCTTGACACGAAGGTTCTCGGTGCGTTTATCTTGTCCATGACGAAATTCTGCTTTTCATTCGCGTCATTTAGGTGTTTCCACCGACTCCCAGCACTCCCATTTTGCTTGGGCCAACCAGCCCCGCAAGGAGGGTGGACTCGGACCCGACCTCAAGCTTCCCCTCATTGCCGACCGAAATATGTCCATCTCCCGCGATTATGGTGTCCTTCTCGAAGAGGAAGGCATCGCTCTCCGCGGTCTCTTTATCGTCGACCCTAAGGGTATCCTCAGGTACGTCGCCACTCTTACCTAACATTTTTACTGGTCGCTGATCATCGTCTCGTTGCCAGGCAAATCACTGTCAATGATCTTCCCGTCGGTCGATCCGTCGATGAGACCATTCGTCTCATCAAAGCCTTCCAGTTCACCGTACGTCATCTGAACCCTTGCTATCTTGATCTTCCATCTCACGTTGTCACTAGGACAAGTACGGAGAAGTTTGTCCCGCTAACTGGCACGAAGGTGACAAGACCATGAAGGCCGATCCAAAGGGTTCCAAGGAGTACTTCTCGACGGTGGGTGAGGAGGGCCCGAACAAGCGTGCCCGTCAGGCTTAGATGCAATTACACGCACAGGGGTAGTAGAGGCAAGAAGAAAGAAAATCTTATAGAGCCTTAGATGACATATAGACATACTTCCACTCAACTTTTTCTTAATCTTCATGTGCTTTGATTTCTATTCCTTGGGATTTGTTTCTTGCCTTCTCACGAGAATTCTTTCTACTGTACTTCTTGACGGCTATGCTGCAAAATATTGTCGCTTTCCACCAAATTCACAATTGTTGGGTACGAACGGTCTCTTTAGATGCGTAATTCCCTCGTCTTTTCTTTCAGAGGTTTACTTACCGCCTGTGCTCACAAATGAACGGAACCACACCTGAAAATATGGCAAATTAACGAGCGCCTTCCTGTTCACTGGGATCTCCCTTCACGGGTCCATCTCTCCCAATGCATTTCTCTGGTTACCCTGGATATCTCCGGAAAAGTATATATCTAACGCTCAGATGCGACACGTAATGCTTCAAGCTACACCATTAGCTCCTTCCTTCATTGAGCAATTCACTACAGGTGAGTCCGAGAAACTTACACATGCCCTGTGCGCTGTTCACTGATGTGACTCGTGGAATGGAGTAATCCCTCGTACAAACGTACCGGCATCATACGATCAAGTTTGCTATTCATCCACGCTGAGATATCTTTGACTCTGAACCGGGCTTGGACCTTGCGCACCACCGACCCATCTGTCTCTGAAAACAATTTACTCTCTTGATACGGAAGACGTGGACACGAAACTCGAGGTACTTGTTCAGCGTATGGACTTAGCCAAACGCTGACTTGGCTAAAGCAGGAAGGCTATGGCGGACCTCATTAGGTGATATATGAACCCTTAGTGCAAAGACTGGATCAAATTTAAGGGAGTTGTTGAGGATGGTGAGCTTTGCCATCCTTGGAGCTTTCTCCGTCGTATGAGTTGCCCCTGCTCAGTTTATTTCTCAGATTCGATGGTCCTGGACGGAATGCGTCACAAATTATAGACGAAGCACGACCTCATGAATTTACTTTCAATGATCTTGCGCAGATACTCAAGGAAATCGTCCTCAATTAAGTTAGCTTGATGTGCAACGCCTTACAGCCTGTTTTATAACCTCTACTCCGAGCCAATTTCCCCGTTCCATTGATACAACCCTACATCTCATACCTCCACAGGATAGGGCATGGAGAGCGGATCCATTGAATCTCGATAGACCATTCTGCGCAATCATACCTACCGTCTAGGTTTTTTATGTGGACGACATCTTTCGCTTACAGACGGCACTTCTGACTCACTATAGCCTATGTTTTTATATCTGTAAATTGCGATTAACAATTACGCTGTTCTCAGGTCTTCTGCTTGACCATATGCCCAGACCTGTAAAGTGACGTCGCATTTCTGCGTTTCTTTCGGCGTATCGAATTACACACTTTGTTGACGAAGGCGCGCTCCTCAGTAGATGCGGTCTTGACTGCAGGAAGTCTCGTCTCCAGCTTGCCACGAGCTTCTTCGCAGAGGTAGGTGGGTCGTGACTATACGTGTACCCTGCTGCCGAAAACCTGTGGCGTGAAGGGAGGGTGCGGTACACGTAGCATTGGTCCGAATTTGTAGCGTTGAAATTAATAATTAGTGGCAATGCAATTTCTAGTTGCTTTTTGCGGATACATCTGGTTCTCAGTGCTAAGAGACAAAAACATTAATGTGATATTGTTATCCTCCCTCTGCATCAACACGTGTACTGGAAGTATTCTACCAATCATGGTCGTTAAAAGGTGTCCTGAAAAGAGAAAATCATACTAAGAACTAGTAAAAAAAATTTCCATATGTTCCGCCAATGCCAGTTCTCCAAGAGTGTCGAACTCTTCCTCCACGCTCTCCCCCACGACAAGATCCAGTGTCTCCAAAATCGGATCCTTGTACACGCCGTCAACCGTACCCAGCTCCAATCGATCACGTAAGAAGGACACCACGTTACCACTCGAATCCTCCAGACGGTCATATAAAACCAGATGACTGATTCCAGACATATTCAAAGACCCTGCTCCATCTCTATAATTCAGAAACTTCAAAAAAACCATTGCAGCAACTCTCGATCGTGAGCTTCCAGAGGCACCCATCCCGTGTCAATCGGCGGAAGAGCTGAAGAATCAAAGGTAGAGAATCCTCTGCAATCCCACCGTCTCTGTCTAGTTCCGATTCCGAAAAGTCTGCTGGGGGGAGGGCAATACGCCAAGGAACCCGAGGTCACGCAGCTTGAAGCGATATCGACAATGACGCCTTCAAGGATATGGTCTGTCGCCTAAAATCCAACTTCAAGCCATGGCAAACCAAGAATCAGATTCTATGGAGTCGACTAGCCTTGGTACACCGACAAATACAGGCAACCAGAGCAGCTTTGGGCCGTGACCAACGACAGCTAGATGTCAGAGTGCATGCTGAACGGAATGGTATAATCAAGGATTTGAGAAATCATCTTACGTCTACCGTGCTCAGGTTGCAGTAGGTACTGATACCGGGATATCAGTGTTCATCTTGTGTTCAGAGAGTCATGATGATAACGAAACGGCGAGCGCTATTGATCATTCTTCGACTGATCATGATGATCGATGACGCTACATCATGGCTCGGCAGTGACAAAGCGCCTGTAGGCCTGCGTGTATCGCACAGCTAAAGTTGCGCTACCCGTTGAATGACATTGAAAATGTTCAAGTGTAGAATATGATGACCCGCCAAAAATCCGGTTTCGAGCGACCATGTAAATTTACATTGACACCTGCTGCGGGAGAGAAGGCCGATATATGGGCGTAATAGCGTGCAAAAACTCACGCACGCGCAAGTAAGGTGTTTCTACCCGAAATTTGGTTATTAGTGCACAAGTTCGCTCAAATCTTTCCGCAAGTTAAGTGTCATTTGAAGCAAGTTTACTGTTATAAGGAGTCTGTGATTTGTTGTCGCGCCGTGGTCCAGACAACTGATTATGGACTATGCACCGTACCTATGTCAACTTTTTGGAACAAATGCGGTACCTACGTCATTCAGCGGGCCGTATGGTGAACCCTGCAACTCCGTGAAAATTTGTTATCGTATCTCGGTTTATCATCGGATCGCAGAGCAATTGAATCCAGAGTTAACTGTCTGGACAAGGTTGAACGGAATTCCAGTTCAGAAATCAATTATCTCAAAAGAGACATTCATACATGCCTTGAATTCGAATCATTGAGGGTACTAGTTTGCTACTGAGGATCAAACTCAGAGATCAAAATATTGAAGACAAATAAAAATCTGGCTCCATCGCGTGAAACAGCAACAAAGAAATAGGTAAGGTAGAAGAAATCAAAGCTTAATGCCTAAGGATTTTGGCTCACCACGGAAACAAAGGAAAACTCGTGATATCTAATCGCCGAAATGATGTCGGCCGGTCCAGCCATCTCGTCTCGCTCCGAACCTGCCCCCCAAATCTTATTTAGAGATCTATGGCAACAACTGATGATGTGTATATCACTATAGGAAAACACTTAACTTGCGGGGGGGAACGTGAACTTGCGCAGTTAAAAGTAACTTGCAACTGGAAAATATATAACTTGCGTTCATCACATTTTTTGCACGCTATTACGCCCATACCGATAGAAACAAAGACATGCTTGATTTGGGAGACGAGGCTTCCGTGGGTCTCAGCGCGAACTTCGCTACTATTGTTAATCTGTCGCATGACCAGAGAACGACCCCCAAGTCCAAGATAGGAATTCCCGAGCATCGGATTCTAAGTGCCCCGAATATTGGTCGGGTCAGATGAGCGCTTCTTTGGCGCTCGGGCCAAGCGCGTTTATTGCCACGTCAAATGTTCTAGGCACCAGGGGGGGGACCCGATATTCGCGAAAAGGATCTGGAGTCGAGCCCGTACTTCAGCTCCGTGAATTCAGTCAAGGGGATCCTGGACCAGACAAGAAATGAGGTCGACTTGGTACATGTTCCGAAATGGATAGCCATTTCAATTTGAATCCAATCAGCAACAGCGATACCGAGGAGTTAATAATATACTGGGGAAATGGTTAGCAAATCTTGCAATTTAAAAGGACGACATGTGAACTAGCGACTAGAACCTTCGAGACACTCCACTTTATATTTCAATTTCCATCAAGGCTTTTACTTTCTCAGATCTCGGTTTAATATCGCAAGCCAGTCTATTTGGCACCCTACACCATCGATTTGCTTCAGTTCGGACAAACAAACAAAGACCATAGGCATACCAGCGAAAGAAATAATTGCTATACTAGATTTGCACTGGGTCCTCCCCAGATTTCTTTGATACTTATCTAAAGTCGCAATCATCGAGGCGAGGAGCAACCAAAGGGACGATTCAACCAAATCTGCGCCGGGGTAGCATCTAGTACGAAAGCAGTCAGAACAGAGAGGGCCGTGTACTATCTGCAAACCTTCCGAAACTGAAGATATGATTCCTTGGATCCTTTGAAGGATTCTGACCCTTGCTCATGAAGCGTTCCCGATCGAACATGTCAGGGTTGGGATAGAGTTTTTCATCACGTAGAATGGCCCTTAAAAATACGTAACATGAGAATCGGTTAGTAATACGAAGTCTGCTTACCATATATTGGCGACGACCTAGCATGCGGTGTTATATTTCGTATGTCACAAGCCAATGATTCATTTGACTCACGATGGATCCTTTGGGAATATGTGTTCCACGTTACTTGCAGCAAACATTGAATTCGCACAGTATTTGATTATCTTCTTCGTCGGTGGCGGCGAGAGATCGTCTCTTGAGAGTAGGTTTGAGCACAAAGACGGAAGTATCGTCCCATTTTTCTGCCAGCGGTACAAGATCCACAGGCCATATTTCGCTGCCGATTGTGGTATCATTCCCCAGGATCTCAAGGCAGACCTCAGTCTGCTTGAGGAACCTGTCGTCTGACTTTTGTGACTGATAGCCTTTACCTGGCCCCTCGCGAGGCCCTCCAGACAGGAATTATCAGTCAAAAAACTTATATCTTCATTAGACAGGAAGAGATCATTGCGGCAGAGAGGTGATACCCAAAGACTTCGAGATGCCTCGGCGATATTTTGCATTTCTGGTTGTGACGTTCAGCAGATCATCATATCTACAGAATCCAACTGGTGGCAATGGCGGAAAAAATATGAGCAGAAAGATTCTGGTCCATTCTCGTTGCTCTTGAAGCTTTGATTCATCGACGTTTGAAAGAGAGGAAGGAAGGGTGAGGCAGTTTCGCTTCCCCGGGCCGGCATGGATGTTGATCAACGCGTCACAATCACGTGCCGTTACAGGCGCGTCCGTTACGGTTTTTTTCCACGACACCGCACGAGCCCACTCTTTTATCACCACCATCATGGATATTGAGATGCTGGGTGCTCCCCAAATCTCTGCCAGCAGTCGATTCTGTGCCTCATGCAAAAAGCCAATGCCCAACGATGCACTCTATAAATCATGCGAGCCATGTCTAACCAAGAAACGGGAATACCAGGGAAGATGCGCCACCGAACGAAAGAAGCAAATAATGGCTATTAGGGAAGTTGTTGGGATAAAAAGGAAGACTGAGGATGTTGTTTTGGATGCGAACGCGAAGAAGAAAAGAGTCAGACAGATCTTATGGGAAGTGCAAGTAACGGAGTCAGTGCAGGACACCCGGGTTGCCCCTGTACGTGCTCTGCTTGCTTCTCTCGTGGCTGCTTATTTACTTTTTTTTTCTTTCCAGAAAGGAGCTAATGGAACATTCGTTGTCCAAACAGCATCCGACTTCTACGGGCGAGGAGAATTCTGCGTTCGACCCTTGCGTGCGTGCGTTCAACTGCGTTTGAATGCGTTCAACTCGGATGCGTTTGCGTTCCTTCGATGCGTTCACATGCGTGAATTACTAAGAGCTACTCTACATTCAAGAATAATACTATCATGTGTATTTACATGGCGTACTTACCTACTTTTGATGTATTTCCTGGACCTGTATTGGCAGCTTTCTATGACTTAGAAACAGTGTGAGACTATCTTGGAAAGTCATAAAGGCGTGGATTTTAGTTGGTATATGTATTAGAACATAATACTCTTACTTCAGTATCATTTCGCATTGAAATAGTGTGAACCCTTGCATTTTTTGGACTTTTTGGTAAACCGAAAAACTTGTGTGCACCTCTCGAATCGACCCAACTCGCTTACGCAACTCAAAAATAAGTCACGCATGCGTCAATAAATTGAACGCGAGCGTCGTTGTAATAAACACATGCGTTGCCCAAGGTAACGCATGCGTTCGAGACAAAAGGCAAACGAGAACGCAAATGTGACGATGGTTGTGACGGCGTGTCACGTTTGCGTTAGGCTGCGTTGAACTCGAGTTGAACTGTGATGGCTTCCCCCGTTGCACTTCATATGTGCTCTGCTACATTCTCCAAGATTAAGAGAGTCTCTAATGTATTCCTGCTATATATATCTCACTATAATTTGCGGAAACCTTCCAAGATTTAGCTGAGACCCCTTGAACTGGTTCTCTTTCCTCTGATCTGTTTATATTGCTCATCCTATTTTCATACCTCTAACGTAGTCCAATATCCCTGGAAGCCCTCGAGACGTGTTTTCCGGAGGGAAATATCCACATGAGTAATCAGGTGGGTTCACACTTAGTCGGGGAGACTGTCCTTCTATGGGATGAGACCCTGTTGCCATCAAAGTACGGTGCTGAGATCTTTTACGAGTAGGTTAGACTGTTACATTCCATTCATTTTATAGCTAAAGTACATAAAAGTATTATTACGCACGAACGCATCTTTGTCAAGTTCGCACACGCAAACGCAAGCGTTTAAACGCAAATGCAAAATTCACCGTGCCCGACTTCTACAAGCTAATCAAAGCCCAGCCAAAGCTCGTGAACGCCTGCCATTCCATCATTTCCATCGCATCCATCAATAATCAGAAACGTACCAAGCTTGTGTCGAAAGATCTCCTGTCCTTTGCTGAGCTCAAGTTCGAGTATGTTGTTCGTCTTGCTGGTGCGAGCGCGGTCTGACAGCATCATTTTAGCCGGTTCGAGAATGTTTTCAACGGGACACATCTTCCTGGTACCTATAGGCGTATCTTCAAGTGCAAGTGCCAGTCGAAGGAGCAGAAGCCGTTGAAGCGGAGGGCAAGCGACTTGAGTTCTTGGGTTGTTTCTTCGAAGTCCAAATTGCCGGAGGGCCCCTGCCCAGGTAGGATCACTGTTGTCGCGGAGGACGATAATTCTCATCCTTTAGGTATCCCTGGGCGAAAGGTTACTGTCACCGTTAACCACTAAAGCTTGTCCTTGTCTTTTCTTCTTGCTTCGATTTACCTTATGCTTGTAGATAGTTTATCAAATAATGTACTTTATTGACCTTGTACATTTTCATCACTACATGTAAAATACCCACAGTGGTCGTAAATTCGTACTACGTGCCGTCAAAGACGTAAAATAGCATCATACTCCTAATGTAATTAAAGACAACCAACGTCCTTCGTTAAATGAAATGCCTAAACTCGGGGCTCGCCACGCAGACAGCAAGCGCCGCCGTCGGTACGTCTTTGCTCGACCAGTTCACACCCTGAGCCTTGTTCCTCTGACTATTGTCAAGCATCATATACGTATGCAAGCTGAGAATGAGGCTTATGCCCACAGCGAGGAAGCTAAAGTTGACTACGAGGGCGGTGTTGTAGTAGGGCTGTTCTTTCGCCGTGAAGATGTTGGAAGCAATCAGACCAGAAGCTAAGTACACGGATTAGGCGCCGATGAAGAGTTATGTTGTAAAGAAAGAGACGCACAGTTTACAAAGAATGCCATAAGTGCCGTACGGAAACCACGTCCGACTTCAGATGTATCGCTGCAGAGGTAACCTGATCAGTTGACACCCACAACCTAAATAACCTTTACTTACTTGCAATTATGCCACACGTGGAAAATTGCCGAAGGCGTGAACGCTCCAAGACACAATAGGAAGGAACCGAAGTACTGGATACCAGTATTCGATACATCAACAACATCAACTAAACGCCCATAAATAGGCCGTATAATATGAGAAGGGAAGATGAACGCACGGACGATGAAGCCAATCATCGTTATAGTCATCGCACCAGCAATATGCAACGACCGCTCTCGGAAATAATCCGATGAGGCTGCTGTGAGTAGCACAGCAAAACCACCGACAAAGTTGGGTGCGACCTATATATGTGACACTCGCTCAGCACATCCCTAATGATAAAAAGGACAAGGACAGTTCGTACCGTGAGCAGATTCGTCGTCAACTTGCTCTTTCCCATTCGTCCAATGATCTGAGGGAGGAAAGTCGCAGTCGAGACAGAAGCTACTCCATAACAGATGGCTATTAACGCCCAAACGTAGAGCTTCCAGTCTTTGAGGGGAGCGAAGAAAGCTTGAGAGGTGAACTTTTCGTTAATGACTGCAGACGAGTCACGGAGAATACGTGTCCGTGCAACATGCTTTTCCTCTGACGAGAAAAAGGGCTTCGAGTCGATATTCGCCAGGATGAATCTGTGAACATGTCAAGAATGCACCAGGAAAATGGAGGAGGTAGCGTACATTGCCAAGATCGAGAAGAAGACAGTTGCAGCGCCTTCGACGAGGAAGAGTAGCTATTAAGAAAGATAGGTAAGGGGTTTTCGAATCAGGAAAATATATTCACGTACCTGCCAACCATGAAGACGGATATTCGGCTGAAACACCCCGTATGCGATCAGCCCAGAGAATCCGCCCGCAAAAGCAGAAGCTGAGTAGAACACGGCAACACGCTTTCCAAGCTCACCACGCCTAGTAATGTATTAGATATGCACGAGAGGGACGAAAAGAGAAACATACGTGTAAAAAGTAGTCAGATACCAGATGATGGTCACAGCAAACCCGGCTTCTGCTGCACCGAGGAATAGCCCCACCACCAGAAAGCCAGCAAAGTTCTTGACCCTAAACGATGAATGAGAGACGTCAACCAAAGTCTCTCGAGGTGACGTACGCAGCGCTAATCATACACATTCCGCCAAAAGTGAACATGTAGAGCGGGAGCGCCACTTTGGCGCCGATTTTCTTTGAGAGTGCGATCGCCGGGACAGTGTGGGTACAGAATGATATGTCTAAAAAAAGTTCAGTCAGACGATAGATTAACGTACAGCCCGAAAAGAGTCACGCACAGAACACTGAAAGCATTATCGAATAGTCATTCCCATGGAAGTGTAGGTCGGTCTCCAGTCCGTCCGTCTTTGCATTGCCTGGTAGACGTTACACATCAGCGAATTGACACATCGTGTACCCAACAACTACTCACCCAAATTCGACCGGTCGATGGCGTTGAAGATGTACAGGCAGAAGATAAGTGGCATAAGCCTCGCATCGAGCTTCCGAACGACCCTCTGCTCCACCTTGGGGTCGAACCTGTAATAATCCTCGATGTTATGACTAGGCTCTTCATTGGGATCATAAGCAACGTCGGGGACGTTTGACTCGACATCGTCTTTGTGGTCAGGCTTCGAGTCCAAGGACGGCGCCATTGTCGTTTCCAAGTGTCTGGATAGAAAAAAACGCTCCTTCTTATCTGAAAAGCGCTGGAAAGGAGGAGAAGATCCTTGGCTACTCTATTGTGGACGATAATGCCACAATCAAGGCAGGCAACGCGATAGGTACGTCTAAGATAGGACCGGAAAAGTTTAGGAAGTAGGATATACTAGCTGTAGTGTAAGAGTGATTATTCTTCATTTTTGCTAGGTTCGACGAGGAAGCTGGAGGTCCGTACTATGATCAGAAGAAGTTCAGGGTACTGAGCGGTAAAAGCAGTCGTCGGGAAGATCCAAGGTAGACATATCTCAACGAGATAAGGGTTAGATGGAAGGAGATAGGAAAGATCAAGCGCTTCTGCCGGAGTTTCTGAGTGGGTGACTTTCCGTAATGATTTACAGACGGATGGGCCGCAGTCTAAACACTTCTGTAGCAACCAACAAAACAAGAGCAAGAAATCGAACCGTATTCGATCCAGCACCAAACATTGCCCCCGCAAAATATGCAGCCTGGTCGAAGGTCATCTTCTTATTATTTAAGAGATCTTTCCCAAAACAAGCCGGGACGTCTTCCCCAGCGTCCTAGAATAAATCAATAGAACCTTCCGGAGAAATCAATGTTAAATACACCAACCATTCTCGTTTGAATCCTACCTAAACACCGACGGATTAACACAAGCGAATCCTGATGCCACCTCTTCAGCTCGGCAAGATACCAGGAACCCATCGAAGAATCGGAATGGTATCTACGAGGTAAGCCCCAGGGAGAATTACCATGCGAAAACGTCTTGAATCTCGAACCATATCCTGCAAATCGGGATCATCAAGAGTCGTCGGTGTCGTTTTCCCATATGTCAGGGTAAATATCACAGATGCCGCATATCTATTTAGCCATGCTTTAATATAGCTTCAGCGGAGGTTGACAAAATACATACGTATTTGCGTGCATTGTAAGTCCCACCGTATTATCAAGGATATTGAGAATCAATTTCTTGGCATGATGTAGCTGTAGAGGCTCGTAGGCCGCTGCCTTGTCGGTCTTCCAGTGTGAATGAAAAGCCCTAATGAATAATACGTTAGCGTAAGCTTCGTGCTCGTCAAGATGGATAACTAGCCTGTACAGGATTCTCCACCTCGGGGTATCGTTCAGCATGATCGACCTTAGACCTCCAGAAAACGTCTCAGATCCGGCAATAGACCTTGGTCTGTCCGACGTCTGTGATCCACCCTTCTCCATTATTTCCATAGCGGCCTACAATCGAATGTCAGCCTCAGTAATCGAGAACAGACAACTAACCCACGTCATATCGACCAACGACGATGTACACCTTTCCAAACCTAGTCAGCGAATAAACCGGGCCATACTCCTTTGTCCATTCTTCGTACTTCAAAAAAGCTCTTCGCAAATAAGCTGATGGTGGCAAGTAAGGCTACGAACAACGCACCGCTTAGTGGGGATCTCATTCCCGAATAGCCAATGACCAGGCGGACCTGGTGGTAGCAACTTTGACCGATAATAGGAGCGTATGAATACAGCAAGAGAAGCTGCAAGGATGCAAGCAAACAAATCGAGCAGCCAGGACATCGTGGCAACCGAAAGAGAGACACGGTAGACACCGTGGACAATGCTTCGACCAATATAGCCAACCGAAAACCGCATGACACGGTCACGCTGGCTGAACTTCAATAGATACGGAAGAAGCATCTAACAGTTTACGGCACTGGAATGCATGAAAACTGTATTGAATATAATTAGTACCGGCCTACTCAGATAAATGCCTGATAAGACATGCGTTGTGCTCCAGTCAGCCTTCAGTACATGTTCCGTGGGAACTATCTATGAGTTTATGGTTGGTAATTCTCTTGAGCGTCCTACTTCCCACAGCTTGGTTTTGTCGATGAACGACGAGGCTGGGGGTCATTTTTGGCATTTCAGTTTGCTCGACGTGAGGGATGCGCATTCCTAGAATCTAGAAAATCCCGTTGAACTTCATCTTTGATATCATCATGAATATGAATTATGAATATTTGCCTCATCTCCTCCAGAGCTATCGTTCTGTATTTCAATCCCTGATTTCCCGTCATTCAGTCGACCATCAACGACCTAACCCAAGCCTCTTTCTCTTTCCCCAGCCGCAGATCAAAGCATACCCCAAAACTTCCAGGATGCATCCCCGCTTCATCAGCAAACGCCATCGAGTCAATATTCTCATTGGCAACAATATTGAAAGCCCATAAAAGAAGCGCCGTATTAATGAACAGCGACCTTTTCGCCATCAATAAAATTAACACCTGGAAGAAAATAGAAATAAATGACATTCACCTATTCGCAACGCGTGATCCCGGACAAACTCTGCAGACATCCACATCAGCAATTCTTCAAGGCTTAGACGTACAAGAAATCTTGCCTCCGACCAAATCCAAAAACAGATTGCTTGATATCGTCCCTCAATTTACCGTCGAGGATCCATCTTTGAGGATCAAACACTTCGGGGTTGGGAAAGACATCAGGAGTACGGAATATGGACCTGTGATCATTTTTTAGCAAAGGGCGTTCAAAGTTACAGGAATACAGACATACCAAGGCGATGCGATAATAGTGGCACCTTTGGGAATCACATAGCCTTGCTATTTTGAAGTGTGTTTGTGAGGCAAAGCCATAGAAAGACAAGAGTGCTAACCCAAATAAAATCCTGAGAAGCGGCATGTGCAATTCCTAATGTACGTTCAGCTCGTCATCCGCAGATAAACCACGGAAGACCAACCACTTGGGAACAACGGTCGCCTTTCTGAAGCTTCTATCAGCGGCTGCATATCACCTTCGAGAAAAACATACTCGCCACCTAAAACATTCGAAGACAAACGCCATGACCTGGGGGAGGCGCTCCCTATCCTCAAACGTCGGACCTACCCATTCCGTAATTAATAAGAATGTACCTGAAGAGGCAGAATCACCAACATCGATCGCGAGGAATCACTTCATCGATTTCTCTTTGTACAACTTTCGCAGAATGAGGAAAGCAGGCAGCTGCCATGATAACGAAGATTATTGCAGACCCGGTCTACAATTTTCAGCAGTCAGCAAAAAATAGAAGAACGAAGACGAAACGTATTCAATCCTGCCCCAAAACATCGAACCAGCATGATACGCCGCTTGGTCAAACGACAGCTTCTTATTATCCAAGATATCCTTCCCAAAACAAGCCGGTACCTCTTCCCCAGCATCCTGGACAAAACCATAAATATCTTCTAGTAAAAACCGATGTCAAATGTACCAACCATCCTAGTCCGAACATACCCCAAACACCTACGACATAAGGCAAGCGAATCTTGATGCCACCTCTTAAGCTCCGCAAGATACCCAGGAACCCATCGAAGAACGGGAAACGTATCCACAAGGTAAGCTCCTGGGCTATTTGTCATTCGAAGCCGTTTTGCCTCTCGAGTCATTTGTTGAAGATCAGGATCATCGAATGTCGTAGGTGTCGTTTTCCCGTAGGTCAGAGTAAGAATCACAGATGCTGCATATCTGGTGTAGTAGATGAGCTCGATGCATACCCAGGAAAGAAGGAAGTTCGTGCATCTTTGTGTACTCTGTAAACTTCTTCGGCTGGTCAAGGACATTAAGAATCAGTTTCTTCACGTGACGGAGCTGTATAGGTTCATATGCCGCTGCCTTATTGGTCTTTAAGTGCGCACGGAATGCCCTATAAACGTTACATTAAGCTCAGTTTTGTGTTCGCCACAGTAGATGACCAACCTACTCAAAGTTCTCCACCTTGGTGTATAATTCAGCAGAATAGACCTCAGACCTCCAGAGAATATCTCAGAGGCGGCGATAGCCCTTGGTCTGTCCGATGTATGGATACCACCCTTCTCCATTATTTCCACAGCCACCTATATTCGAACATCAGTCTCATAGTTTTTCAGCATAAATTACGAACACACATCGTATCGGCCAACGACGATATACACCTTTCCAAACCGAGTCAGAGAAAAAACAGGCCCGTAAACCCTCGTCCATTCATCGTACTTCAAGAACGCCCTGCGAGAATAAACCAATTATAGCAAAGCACGCTACGAGCAACGGACCGCTTTTTTGGGCTCTCATTCCCGAATAACCAATGACCAGGCGGACCTGGTGGTAGCGACCTTGAACGATGATGGGAACGTACAAATACAACAAGAGTAGCTGCAAGGACACAAGCAAGCAAATCGAGTCACCAGGACATCATGGTAACAGAAAGAGAGACAAGGTAAACACCATGGACAATGCTTCGACCAATATAGCCAACCGAAACACGCATGATACGGTCACGCTGGTTGAACTTCAATAGATACGGAAGAAACATCTAGCAGATTACGGCACTGGAATGCATGAAAAAACTGCATTGAATATGACAGATACGTATCTAGCAAAAGTAGACGTCGAGGCCGACCTTGAAAGATTGATATCAGTATCCCCTGCAAAAATCATGGAAGAGAATGCTCACATCATTGGCCTCACACTGAACTTGAGCACCGTAGTCGGTCGGGGTATGGAACGCATCTGAGCTAGAACAGCCCGCATTGTTACCTGCCAAGGTCCACGAGTTAATACATCAACCATAACAAGTAATAGAACGCTGACAAGATTTCCCTTGACCATTGCAGCCGTTGAAGTACGCGAAGGAAGCTGCGGTAGTGAACTTGTTGCCTCTTTAAGAGAAGATCAACGCATATCGTGAATGAGAATAAGAAGACTCACGGCTGGATGATAGAAATATCGACGCTAGAACCTGCGCCGGGACTCGGTGGGTTTCTTAAAGTAATTTCTACGATGGTACACCCCGCTCCACTTCCACCGCATGCGCCTGTTTGCAGCCAGCTAAAGTGTTCTAGTGAGAAGCGAAAACAAGAAAGACGTCAGAATTCGCTTACGCCCTGGCTCCCATTAGCGCTACATTGGAGGTGTAGCTCCCCGTCGAGAGAATCTTTCCGCCTTGGTCGGTAAGCATTGGCTATGAATACCGAAACGCGTCGTATACGATATAAATGACTTCAACGTAGAAACTTACAGTTCCGCTCCCGCACCTGAAGGACTGTCAATCGTATAAAGCTTCTGAATGAGTTCTCTCACCTGTTCGTCATCCTGACGGCATGAGATTCTGCATAAACTGCCGCATCAAAGACAGAAACAAAGAAGAATGCCTTGCTGAGCATGGCAAAAGTGCTGGAAGTGGGTTGAGCCATGAAGCTGGCTTCTTTTATAGTAGGATCGATCTCCAGTGAGGTCGATGATTTATAATATAAAGCTACTGAAGTGGATAAGGCTGCGGATCCAGCTGAGAGCTCTGGGGACTGATCGAGATCGGCTAAGGAAAACGAATAACTTTCGTATTACCGTGGTCTGATCTCTGGACAAGAGTAACGATGAGTTAAGGCTCCAACCACAATACGGCAGAGGTATATCTGTCGGAAGCACAAGCAAAAAAACACCAAGAGAATTGACAGCATTGAAAGGTTAGCAGGAGACGTTCGTTTGGGACGTCATGCTACCTAATAAAACGGGAGTGCAAGGCTGATGAATGTCATTGATTAGCACGAATATAGGGCTTCTAGGTCAAAATATAGCATATAATTGGCGTCTATGTCTTTCTATCCACGCTGTATTGTGAATTGTGGGCAACTCTGATCTGAAACTCACGTAGAGAGGTTGTGGAAGAAGGTTTCCCACTGGAACGCTAACGCCATGATTGCTACAAGGTGCTTAGTCCAAAAATAAACGGCTAGTGAAATGAGGAGGAAAGGGAGACATGCCGTCTTGCACAGCATCCGCGTCGGCACCGAGGTGGGTCAGATCTGAGATCTTTTCATGGCACGTCATTCACGTGATTCGCATCTGATCCTCGATGCAAACAGGCGACTACGGGCCCGGCGTCAGAATCTAACCAATTGTGTTCACTTGATCAGTTCGTAAGGATTCGTTAGCGTTCATTACTCTTGAAATGACGGGCGAACCCGGGTTGGTGTAGCGACCAGAGGCCTGGAGTTAGGACCAATGACGGGCCCTCGACCGAAAAGTCTTCTCAAGTCCATTTGCATAGCAGACGATAACTGCAGAAATTTGTACCTACGGACGATTCAAATCAGGAAGAACGGGAAGATTGGTTCCATAAATGAGGAGCACTCCACTACATGCAATGCAATGTTATTATTCCATCTGTTGAGAAAACAGCGTTCACTACATGTGCGACAAAAGGAATCAGAGGGAAGGCGGGATGTAGAAGATCAGATGTATGTCCATGATAAATATTACACGTTCCGGTGAAGTCCATACGAAAATACAGGCTCGCGACAAATGGACCAGTCCAACTTGTTCGCGACGCCACCCAGAGGATAAATCTAGCAAAAAGTAATGATAATCCCAACCTGGAGAATTCTTAGTCAGCACTCGAAATGAAGACGAAAACAAGGACCACTAACATCATCAACCTCACACTGTACCAGGGCTTCCCAGTCAGTCGCCTTATGAAACGCATCGGTACAATCAGAACTGTTGCCTATGGAGAACAGTGATCAGGACTCCGGAACCATACATTATGAACACAAGGCGCATACATGATTTTCCCTCGCCGTCACAGCCATTAAAGTATGAGAATGAGGCTGGTACGTTGAACACATTGTTTCTGGCAGCTCTGTCAGGCAGTGAAACAAGTAAACTTCGTCACGACGTACGGCTCGATGATCGAAAGGTCCACGCTAGATCCTGCACCGGGTGCCGTGGGATTTTTCAGAGTTATTTCCACGAGTGTACAATACCGTCCGTTGAATGCGCAGTCATCGGTTTCGAGCCATCTAATACCTCAGGAATTGAGAATGGAGAATACGTCAGTACTGCTAAGAATTAGCTCACGCAATAGCTGATTCGAAGGGACCTGTGGCAGTGTAATCGGCACCGGTCGAGAGGACGTTGAAATTCTGGCTTAGGGTGGGCTACGATGACCGGATGTCAGCTAGCGACCGCGGGTTCTCGTAAGGCGCGTACAGTTCCCGTCCCGCAGCTATACACCACGCACCACGGTCAACAGGGCGAAGATAGCATAAGATGGTAATGTACTGACTTATTGACCATCTTCACCGTGTGCGACTCGGCTTGAACGTCAGAAATAAGACCTGAGGTAATGAAGGCGACAAAGAGGAAAGCCCTGGCAAACATCGTGGTGTTCGATGAGAGAGTGAACGCGTGCGAAGGATATGACCCCAGAGGTGTCCTCTCTTAAGTGATTTCCTCAAGCCCGCAGCGCCGACGTAACAACGCCTGCTCTTGATGTGTCTGAAACGAACGAAGAGATGAATTAGCTTGGCGGACACATATGAGATGGAATTCGTGCATACGAGCGCATAATGACCTGCCTTACGATCCTCTGTGAAAAACACGCAAGCGAAGAGAGGCAGTCCAGCACCAATAGCAAGAAAGCACGTCTCAGGACGGCATGTTTTTACCTATGAGAGACACGGATCGAACGATAGTGTTATTTCGGACCCTGCATCGCGAGAATGAGCTCGGCGTCGGAAAGGTAACGGTGCCGAAAAGTGAAAAGAACCATGAGTTGTTGCCAGCTTGTTCTGATGGAAGACTTTCACTGCTTCGTGAATTGTCGTCGAAGGCTGTGGTTTACGAATTGTTTTCCATAAGATGTAGAACGAAACAGCGCTCGCGACAGGGAGTGGTCGTCACGACATCGTGGTTCCGGTTAACGTGCATAATTCCGAAAATAGATATGGCCGCCACTGAAGGCAGCAACCACGTGACAATAATGACGTCATCACTAACGCCTCGCCGACGGGGCTGTGCAGTGCTCCCATTCCACGATGGCAGTCGCCTGTAAGAGATATTTTTCAGCCACATTTATGCTTCTCCGGCATCCTCCAAACTCACGATTTAAAACAAAAATTTCCAGTTCTTGGTCTATCGTGACGCTGCAGCGAGGATCAAGCGAGGACCCAGATTGGATCCAGGTGGCTGAAATCTTGCTGAGATCCCGGTTAAAACATTGGTAACTGTTTTGCTCGCCATTTTATGTAGGGTAACTATATTCTTAATATTATGTCTACCAGTGCTATTTAACCAGTTACCAAATGCATACACCGAAACGGAGGTTCACTTCAAGTAGTCAGCGCTTCAACACCCATCAAGACACACAGGCAATATCATAACACACACTTCCGGCATCATGCATAATAATCGCACTCCATATATTTGTCATATCTCTATGATCCACCCAGATTAATTCCTCTGGCAAAGGTGTGTCTTGTAAAGCGATTCCAGGACACGAATGCCGCCTAAAGACGTGTACGATTCAAAAAATAACTACTCCAGCCTCCATGGCGCGTATTTTGTTATTTTCTCCAGCCATAAATTGGCTAGGGAGCCTCACTAGACTGACGATTTACGTGCCACTTGAATTTTCTCAACGATGCTGAAATGGCGCTGATGCAGTGGATAAGGTCCCAGAATTTTTACACTGGGTACATAGTCACATTTTGTGTGCTTATAAGAGTCCATTTCCCTTGCATCCTTCAGAACCCCCGAATGGTATTATTGCACTGCGCGAAAATTCATAATTCGCGTGGTCAGCGTGGCAGAGATTTCTCCTTCCCGTTGATCTTCTCCGCTTCTGTCGATGGCCAAATTTGTAGGCGAGGGAGGTAGGAAACATTGTTCGGAGGCTGTTTTCTTTTGTTTGTCGTCATACCTCGAGTTGTAGTTTGTTGTTCTTCTTTTCTCTGATTCAGTGGCACACCGTTCGCGGACATTTTAAATTCAGGGTTCGACATTGATACCAACCTCGAACCCTCCACTACAACGAGCACCTGAACTGCTCTTTTCTCAGTCTTCTCCGGACAAACTTCTGAATTCACGCGCACACACGCTCTGTACCTCTGTGAACGCTCCACTTAACTAATTTCGAAGAACACAGATCTGCGAGTCATGTCTCCACTGTTTCTCTGCCACAACTGTCAAAGAATGGACCTCGCCTCCGAACCAGTCACTCTATGTTGTTGCGGTCAATTTTGGTGCTCTGAGAAGTGCCTCAGCACGGTGCGTAATGATTGAAATTGCTCTCATTCATTGAACCAAGACGAGGTCATTCAGTTTCGAGATCATATCTTCCAGAACCCCTGCTTCGATCACAAATTCGTGGATCATTACCCCAGACTTTCCAACGAACTTATTAGCCCGGACCTTGGAAACAACCGTATTCGCGGACTCGTATTTCATCATTATCGTATGCCCCCCTACCTACATCCACCTCGTCCTCGTATTCTCTAACATTGATTTCACGCCGAAGGTTCTGCTCCCAAAAATGTCGCCCTGTCATTCATATTCCAACATGGAAACGACGGGAAACTACTAGACTGTATACCACAGCTTAACGACTTCTTTCCTCCAACGCAGTTGGCGTGTCGAAGGGTAGGCGGACGAGGGAGCGACCCACCGTTTGAGCTTTGGTACAGCAAGAACCAAATGCAGCTGGGCGTCGAATGTCCCAATTCAGTGAACGGCACAATCGTCAGTTTCACTTGCTCTCTGGAGCCGGATAAAATATGGTACGGCTCAGTGGTTGTGCTAATGCTTCAGAAGGGCGCACATCGCAAGAGATACACCAATGTACAATTCAATCACTTGGAGATGCTCGGAAGGTTTTTCCGTAGTTGCAAGAGTCCACAATTCGCCTACTAATTTTCTACGACTACTACTCAAAATGACAGTTAGTAATCCTTCCTTATTTTCGGCGCACCAGTTCGCAAGAAACTCAGTACAGAAAAGCTATTCCCGCAGTAGGTGACAAGCGTCTTAAGTTACCTTTGTCCAAAATCAGTGAACGCAGCTAATTTTGTGACTCCGAGGCAAGAATTCCTTGGAACAACGTACTACAGGTAGAGAGTAGCCTTGCATATCGATGCGGATGTGGAAGCAGTGAGGATTGAAATATTTTTGTAACGATCTATCCAAGCAATAAGAAAATATCAAGCAGTGGCACATCTGGCATGATGCATCAAAGTTTGTGAAAGTCAATTTGGTACAATCTGAAGACTCTATTCCTCAACAAGTTCGAATGATGGAGACAGACGAATACCGAAGCGGAGTACCTTAACCAGGCGAGTCGCGACAGAAACTTCAAGCTGTAGGTTAGCATCATATTCATAAAATTGTTTGCTGGGAAATACAAAAGAAATCAGAATAAATAATGACTTCCAGCGTTTGGCCCTCCACACCTTGGGTCAACCTTAGTTGTGACAAATTGGCCGCTGAGATCGCAGTCGGGTAGGCCGGACCGCCTTCGCCCGTGGCTGACAGTACCACGTGTTTCACAGGCGACGAATATCGTTCTTCTACCATCACCCCAATCTGGTGAATTTACTGCGATTCCTTCGCATCGATTTCTTTCCGACACCATCGGATGTGTCAGAACGGCACCACAATACGGCCCAACTTCGCATTGGCATCACTGTAGTGAAGTTAGCTTCAACCATCGATGGGTCTTTGTACCCATTTCGAGTTTCAACATTTGCCAGTATTGGAGTTCCGCCTGCATTCAAGGCACATATACCATTGATTCTTTAGCTGAATCAGATAGGTGACGATAGGTCCGACTCGGAGGATCCAGCCCCTTGAAACGGTAGGTACTCTGTTGGTCATTAGCGTCGAATGTAAAGATAGACTCTATGTCCGTGCGCGCACATTTTCGTCATAATCTGTAGAGCAGAACCGCTACTCGTCCCTTGACTGTAGATGCCCGTCTTCAGATTCTCCCTTCCAGAATCTATTCTTTCAACGCAAAATATACTGTTCTTAGCATCTAACTGGGAAAACAGCAATCGAATCGGTACGTGTCTCATACACATTCTTTCAGTGTATTGAGAATGTAGAAAATGTTACGTTCTCTCCATCAATTTCAGGGACCTATTCTAACTTTGTGACTGTTTCAGGACTGTATCTGCGAGCGCTTTAAAGCAAGCGACCTTTCGACCTCGAGCGTTTCTGCCTCCTTTCACCTCTTATCTAGCAATGTCGTCCGATGCTGTCCCATCCTTGGGGATGACCTTCGGCTCGGTCTACATTTCTACAACGATAGCAGCCATGTAGGTCGACTCAATCTCATTATTAGTTGTACCAACACTTTAGACAGCTTATTCGGAGTAACGAATCTACAAACGGTCATCTATTACCAGAGATACCCAGATGATGGGTGGATATACCGATACTCAGTACGTTCAAGTTCATGTAACATCAAATTTAGTCAGCTTATCTTCGTAAATCAGGTCGCAATACTTTGGTATGTCGAAGTCCTCCTTGTTAATATCGTGTTTGTGCTGAGAAATTGTGTTCCCCCCAGGTTTCTCGACGCTCTTCATGTTGCTTTCAGCACGCATGCCTTATACTATTACCTCGTCGACCTGTTTGGGAACTACCTTGGACTGTCTCATATTGTGTGGTACATCGCAATTCAAGGGACTTTCTATGAGTCTTGCTGATTTATTGAAACAGGAGTTTCAAGGTATTTTGTCTTCAGTTTTGTCATCGGCAAGAATCGCGTAACACTCGCCTCGCTTTTAGCTTCAAATATTGATCAGCGTTCGTCGCCCTGACTGTCTTACCTCCCCATACTGATTTATGTCTGCTACAGAAAGCTATAATCATCGGAGTCCAAGCGTACGTTTCAAATTGCTCTGTAACAAGTCCACTATCCACTATGCATTATTCACTGCCGTGATATACAGTGTATATGTAGTTCGGCTCTGGAAGCGTGCGTTTTCTTTCCCTGAAGATCATTACACGACCGTATTTAACACCTTCAAGTCGGCCGCCACTTCCATCGAATACTTCCGTGGTTCGTAGTGGGTGCCTTCCATCATCCGGGGAAAGCTACACCTAATGATCGAAGCACAGATTTTGAACGTAGCGGCAGCTTTGGGTTAGTGCTTCTGTCCTTAGAGGCCGCCCCGTATTGACTGATTTGTGGTCAATGCAGGCACTGTAGTTTGTAAGACATTTGCTTGCGCCCTGGTCTTCTCGTGCTTACAACGTGTCCTGCAGTTTCAGTTTATGACGTGTAAAAATATTTATTTTGCAACCTATATTAACTGACACTCGACAGGTACCAATTATCCGTTTTCTCGTCGACATCGAGCATTAGGGTATGTGACGGATGGCCATTTTATTAGAATAGCCTGAAATACATTTCAGGGAGCGATATACGCCGTATTTTCGGTTACAGCAATTTCCGATTTCATTATCGCCTTTGCTATGTGCTATTACCTACACAAATGCAGACAGGTTTCCCCTTTCTCCAGGTGACAGAAATTTTATGCTTATCCAACTTGAAACTTACACAGTTAACGATGCTAGCACGTCTGCGATGCTTCTCGGTTTAATGCGACTCGTTGTGATATCTGGACTAGCGACAGGGTAAAATTTCACTTTGGTTAATACTCACACGGGACCTGATAAACGCCCAGCGCTTGCGAAGTACTTATTCTCCTCATGGTACGTCGGCTTCCAACTTGGTCCTCTCCAGATATCTGATCCTCATCTTAGTATCTCATCTGGCCAGAATCTCTCATCTTCCTTGCTCTCGATTTCGTTCTACCAAAATGTTTGGCCACATTGTATCTCATTCGCGACCGATCTAATTTGGTTTTGCAGTCTATATCAACTCGCTACTTGCTATGCATGTATCCGCTCACATATTCAATACGTTTGGATGCTGATTTTGTCTAGGTTGAACTCACGGGGGGAACGTCAAACGTGCACAAAAAGTGAATCTTCGGTGATAACAGCGATAAGATTCATGCCTAGTGATTCTGGGGTTCAGACTGAGGACGTGGTATGTCCTCACCGCGTCCTTCCAGACTAATTAATAGTCATGCTATTCGATCAGACCGTCAGCATTCCAATTCAAGATTCTCGGTTCTTGGATGGTGCAAAGGAAGATCTTAACTTCCACGTATGATCATCTGCTCAGGACCCAAAAAATTGGATCGCTACGGAGGGAAAGAATTTTCATAGATAAAATACATCTAATTGCGTCGCTCGCTTAGGACTCTGATGGTAGCCAAAAGCAGCCCCCCGAAAACGTCTCCAGGGCCCTAAAAACATCGACTTCGGCGCGTCGTGTGTCTGAGCCAGTAAATACAGTACATAAGCAGAGAAATCAAAGAAAAAAGTGTCCAAAGTTGTGTAGTAGAAAGAAATGTGTCCGTATATGAAATGTCTAATGGGAAGTCCGACAAATATGAGAGGTCCAATGAAAAGCCTGCAGTAACTAGGGAAGGGATCCCCCTTGGCGGTTGGAACTTGGCTTTCGGACATCTTCGCTCACAACTCGGGTTTTCCTCGAGTAATCATTACTTCGTGTATTAGCTCAAATACCCTAATCCTTAACACCCACATAATCGTTTCCATCACCGCCGGTTCTCATCACAAGCGGGAATTCCTCCTTGCAGAGCTAAGAGAGGTGAAGAACGGTAACACAGGGAGACCGACGCTGACTTACGCAATACAATAGTAATGCTGAAATCGAGGTCAGAGTGTGCAACATTCAAGCTGTCTTAATCGATACTAATCACCTCATCTTGTAGATGCCCAGCCACATGGAGAATTCTTCTTTGTTAGCCGCTCGGTGTCTTCAGTACTCCGACTGCAGCAACGCATCATCGGGATCACGTATCGATACCCGAGGCTGACTGGGATTGAGCTCATGGCGCGATTTTCTGATTTGAAGATCCTGATCTCGCACAAACCGTCAAAGCGAGACGACGCTGGACCGTACAACTCGCTAATGACCGTCTGGTAGGATTCTCACAGCTGCTATAAAACCAGACAATACCTGTTAAAGCTCACAATAATATGGTCCGCGACCATGCTGTTGGTTGTTGGTGTTGGTGTTGGTACCGGCACACAAGGTCCCAATAAGGAACGGCCGGGTCCAAAGCCCAAACATGACAAGCTTGCCACGCGCTGTGGCGACGAAGGCTCGTATCCGGATACGGCGGCACGTAACAATTGAGCAAAGGGGTTACAGGCAAGTAGAAATATATTACACGGTACCGAACATGCCTGGTTATCTATTCTTAGGTACACGTATATATAAATGGTACCTTCTTACCGCCTGTTACCATATACAGGAACATCAAAATCTGATTTATACCATTCGTCTCATTCTAACGCCCCCACCCCCCTTTTGCTCCCTGCGAACACTTTTCATGCTATCCAGTAGTCGCTCCAAAACTCGAGATGCAACAGGCATTAAAATCAGTACGCAGACTTCTTGAAGTGATTACATCTGTTCTCATAAGTCATTATAGATGATTCCCCATGGA
Source organism: Desarmillaria tabescens (assembly GCF_030435595.1). Taxonomy (NCBI): domain Eukaryota; kingdom Fungi; phylum Basidiomycota; class Agaricomycetes; order Agaricales; family Physalacriaceae; genus Desarmillaria; species Desarmillaria tabescens. The sequence continues at coordinate 58,662 of NW_026848411.1, read as the reverse complement.
ATATACCAGGCCAACCCTTTGAGGAAGTAGATCCAACATCCCGCATTTGGGGGACCTGTCTGGCTGAAGGCTGGAAATATGATATGGATATCATGGAAAACCAGAGGGGAGAAGTCAATGTTCTCCTCGTTTTTGTAAGCTGATTCAGTCATTTCATGATCTATAACTTCAATTCTGGATTTTGTAGGCAGGACTCTTCTCTGCAATTGTCAGCGCGTTCATTGCCCAATCCTTTGCAAATCTACAGCCAGACTATCAGCAGTTGTCGGCATATTTGACGTTCGATCAGATCAATATTCAGCGCGCCATAGCCAACGGCACTTCCCTTGACCGTATCACCACATCAGGCGCTGACCCCATGGCTCCCTTTACTCCGAAAACATCGGATTTATGGATAAACGGACTATGGTTCACGAGTCTTACTCTCAGTCTTGCAACTGCACTATTTGCAATTCTTGTCGATGAGTGGTATTATCATTATCAGTCCTCTGTCGCCGGAAACCCCCAAGTTCGCTCTCGTACTCGGCATTTACGTTATGATGGTCTTGTCAGTTGGCGTGTCGGCGCCTTTATTCGCCTCCTACCACTCATGCTGCATCTTTCCCTCTTCTTATTTTTCATCGGCCTTGTGCTATCTCTCCTACCTCAGCAGCAGAAAACCTCAATTGTGGTAGGAATCATATCCATCATAACCTTTATCGTCTATGTTGTGACAAACACCCTCCCAATAATATACCCGGACTGTGCATATAAAACACCCCTATCTTTGGTTGCATATGTCATCACCACGTGGATCCTTCAACAATTCGTTGCGGTACTGAAGTCAATTTCATCACTGCAAATCGAGTTTCGTCCTGGACTCAAAACATTGCAAGATTTTGAGATGTACGGTGCAGAAATATCATCTGCAAAAGGCGAGGTGGATCAACTTCTTTGGCTCTACACGAGAGCATCAACCTCTGCCATGCGTCGTCTGGTCATCCAAGCTCTTGCTGGATTGCCTATAAAGCAAGTATTATATGCTCGTGATCTTTTCACGGAATACTGGCCAGAAATAGAAGATGAGAAAGAGCAAATGTTGGGGGATTGTATGGAGCTCACCCAACTTGATGGATCTACCCGGTGGATCCCAAAAAATATTCCCAACATCGACCGCACGATTGAGCCGCTCCTCCGACTGGAGGTTTTGTTCCCTCATTTACGCCGGAAGTTCCCAGCCGGATTCTTTGGTGAACATGATCTGGATTTCTCAACCAAGGATATCTCTGATAACTTGTCATTGACTCTGTCTTCTATGGAAGATACCCACATTAGGAAGCCTATGCACCTTGCTTCACGAAATGAAGTCGCCATGAATGCTTTAGCGGACCTCAGCTTTCACCATCCGTGTGTCTGGCAGAGCTTAATATTGGGTGAAAATGCCACCGTTTTTCATAAGCTATTCGAGAGGCATGACAACCCTAATTTCACACTCGAGATGTGTGCAAACTTGGTGGCATGCCTATATATGTCCGAAACTGATGTTTCTACGTCGTACAGTTGTACTTTTGCAGACGTTGCAGCAAAAGATTTTCCGGACCACTGTATCAATACTCTTCTCTCATTCTTTGCGGAATTCGATTCATATAAAGACGCAATGGACCATCGACCAAGACTTCTGCTCGCCATTATACAGTTCTTTGTGCTTGACTCGGAGAACTCTCCACCAGCAAGCCTTTTTGGCACTCTGGGGCAAAGCCCTGGTGATTATTCAACCTTCATCTCCAAATACCGACTCTTGGAGGTCGTACTACAGGCAGTGAAGAGAGATCTTCATGACCCTGACAACTCACCTTCACCATTCCTCCATGACGGGCCATGTAAGGTGATAGTCTCTTTCATCACATCCAATTTATTCACTGGAGATTTCGGCATCCACCCGTCCGGTATCGGGTTTGAGGTCACAAGGCTCATTTGGACCTGCTATGATCACGCTCTTTCATGCATGATTTCAGTTCTGAATCGGGAACCCGCCCTTGGAATCAGTGTACCACTTGCAGAATGGGACACGAAGGCCTTCTTTTCCAGTATCATTGGAATCGTCCTTCAAGATTTCAATTCGGATGATCTTGACCGGTTCCCGTCCGGCTACCAGCTCCATTATGGTCAAGGATATGCCTCTCCATTTCGGGCAGTGGACTTTCTGTTAGGTCAAGGCTTCTCTGGGGGAATCGCCGATGCGTACGATGCATTTCTAGAGCAAGGAGTGTTGATGCATATAACACAGAAACGTCAACTCCAATTATGGCTTATCGAAGGACTGCAGAGGTATATCACAGGGATCTCGGAAGCTACTAAAAAAACGGGAAAGTACCGAGATATTCAATCAGAGAGCTTCCTTCAACGTCACATTGACAATCTTCATCAATCTATCGTCATTCATGGAATTTGTGCAAGTATCGCGCGCAACCGTATCCAGTCACGCTCCATCTTATCCTCCCTGGCATCGATTGCTCCAAATCACCAAAACTGGCCAGAAATCATAGACACTTTGAACCCTGAGACCTACGATCGCACTCCCTCGGAGTCTGACGGGTTAAAGGATGAAATCTGTTACAAGAAGGAATTGAAAGAGACTGTATGTATTCTGGCCAAGTGTCTTGAGGCAGAACGAGATGGAAAGAGCGGCGTCAATTGGGTATGTAGACAATATAAATTCTCCAATCTGTCATGGGCTGACAGATTTCTCATAGCCGTCGAAGACACTCAGTTACAACAACTGGTGGCGGAAATTTCACCACGTATGCGGATCGCAAAAGGGGAAGAAAGGACTCGGAGACTTCGATGAGGACATGCAGCCTGAGGACAAAGATTTTGAGCGACAATGACGCAGGACGTGGTCCGGAGTCTGTACGATAGATTTCCATGTCGATCATGCTTTCTGACCCATTCTTTCGTGCTTCACGAATTTTTTGGATCTTCACGTAAGTTGCTTGTCTATAGAATTGTTGAAGTTCGAGCACGGGAGGGAACGAAAAGAGCAACTCATTTAACCTATGTATGTTGACATGATGGTAAACGGTAAAGAAAAGAAAACTGCGGGTACGGTACGTAACGGGTTCGGAGCCAGTTGATTCTGACGGCTCGTACAGCCACCAGTAACTCCAATACATCCCGAATTGTGTAGTAGATATCACCAGCGCTTGTCAGAGTCGCGTGAGAAAAAAGCCTTTAGACCTCTTTGCTGGCTGGACCAGCACGGAGGTTCTTGAAACAAAGTAAGCTCTGAAGCGATAATAAAGAGTCGAAGAATAGTGATAAAAATACATGAATGAGCGTAACATGAACGGGGACGCAGAGATCGAGAGACGGAGCAGAACCCCACATGTTCCATAATGGTAGGACACGCATTGGATAAACGCACCGACCGTACGGCGACCATAACAAATTCCCAGCAAGAGGTCAACACGATGCATGAACGACGGGCGCCGAGTCGGATGGAAGCATCGGGTCATCTGAAATCATTCTAAGGCTGCCAGTATAGGCATTCCAACACACGCGGTCTACCATGCGACGTCAGCCCTCGCCGGACCAGTTGCATTCTCCTTTGCTGGTGAACATTCCATGGTCGAGTATAGGCGAAATTACAACTTAGCGCAAGAACTAACCGCGGGGGAGCGAACACGGGCAATCCTGTTCCGATCCGATCTCGAAACGACACCCCGCACCCTAGAAAGCAACAAAGAAGGAAGATAGCATGCTATAGGTATAAATCCACCAGTAATGATAAATAGCGGCGAGAAGATATACATGAACAAGCAATAAACCAGCCGTGATGGTAGCAATAGACGAACTACGAGGAATTGTCAGCATGATCCCTAAAAGTAATACGGAAGAAATGGATAAATACTGGATGCTATACCAGCATCATCGACGTCTTCCCAATACCCCGAGCCTCAACCTTAGCGGAGACCGACTTAGACTCAGTTTAAAGAACAGGTCGTTGTCACTGTAGCCGTCAGGCCAGACAGAAAATTGCTCCTTTGGGGGAACGAGTTTCCTCTGAGCAGGTGGTGGCGCAGTAAGGATGCCGAAATCGATCTTCTTCACTAAGAAATCTTCGGCGGTGAGACAGGATGAGGATCTAGAGGGAGAGTGTATTGAGAGGGAAGGATGCGGGCGGTGTCAATCTATGCCATTGGAACATGGCATGTTTAAAGGCGGAGCACACGATTGCTAGATGAGCCACGTGTACTATCACTCCACCGCCCTGACCCACTACCTTAGATTCTTCAATTGAAGATGTCAGGGTAGACGATGATGGCATTGCGAAGCATCTTCTCGTCCTTTCGTTTACCACGGACTTTAAGATGAGCAAGATGTGACGATGCATGGCAGTGGTGGGAAGTGACGTCAGCAAGGGCGAATTATCATCGTCATTGCAAAGAGACGGAAAGCGGAGATACAACCGGACATGGTAACGTAGGGTTGCTTCAGGCCTTGCGGTAGACCAAAAGTAGAATGGTGGCGCTCTACACGATGTGGACATCGAGATCTGCAGGAGCAGTCTGAGATTGATGAATGTCAATAAAAACGCAGATATACGAAGAGATGCTTGTGAACGTGACGGTGGGTAGAACAGAACGGAGGCTTTGCTAAGATGGCAGTAAATAATCTACAAGGCGTTGTCAACATACTGAATAGCAAGAACAGAGAAATTGATATGCACCAGCACTACGCCTGTACCATCAGCATTTTTTCCAGAACTTCGACCTGCTCCGATACAAGAGGAACGATACCATCGATCTCCTTTACGAACAGATTGTTGGCGGTGAGACATGGTAAGGATCAAGAATAGGGAAGAGTCGGTGGTGAGTGATGGACTGTGCTACTCCACTCCATTGGGAGAGACGACGCGTTCCAGGGCAGGACACAGGTTCGCTAAAGGAGCTGCACGTGCATGCTCACTTAAAACCATCGAAAACCATCGAGTGGCGTAAGTAACTGATGGTTGATGACGTCGACCATGTTTTGGCTTGTTTCGTGAGAGCGGGCCTTTCATCGAGCTTCTGCTTCCCTTTTTTCATTGAAGCAATCCCCGGCTTATGCATTACCAACAGGCAACGATAACACAGCGGAGTGTCTCGTGCCTTTACCCAAACTTAAAAACAAAGCTGAAACGAAGAACGGATGCAGGGAGAGAGTCGAGGGTGGCGGTAACGTGGGGTTCAGCATAATTTAAGGTGGAAACGGTGATAGACACGTCAACCAGAAGACGAGAGGACGCGAGGAGGATTATCAAGTGTGGTGGGGCGTGCGAACTAGTGAGATTAGGAAGCATAGTAACAGCTGTAAGAATGAACGCGTCTTGAGTCAATATTGAAGTCAGTGGTAGCGGTGGTACTGGAGAAAGAGAGATTCGCCTTGGCTTAGCGGGCTCAGAGTGGGAGGCGGGTACACGTAGTGGCAGTATGAAGTGGTGTCGATGTTGGTGAACCATCGTCGTCATTGGATAGTGAAAGAAACGCAGTGAGACGGATTTTCTCTGGCCATCGAGCCCCGTGAGAAGATCACCCTCGGCGTGCCCGGAGGGACAAGTGTTTGAAGACTCGATATGATAAAGACCGAAGGCAGAGTGATGGCGCACGATGTAGAGATCAGAGAAGGGAGAGATAAAAAGCAGAGGTCCATCTGCTCAATACAGAGTAAGTCGCAAGATAGCGGTATTGGCGCCACCTCCACTAGCAAAAGCGGAGCGTGACGCAGTTCCGACACCGGCTCTTCTGCGCCTCTAACTTGCTCCACTACTCGCTGCGATGATTTGGTGTCTTGTCACCGAACGTTCCACATGTCAAGGTCAGAGTACAAGATTGTCTGCACAGTGCGGAGAAAGTGGTAGGAGAGCAGTGCGAATGCGATACCCGAGGTTCGTGGGACAATCGAAATAAGGCCTCCAACGGAAAAGCAGTATTTTGTACAGTGGTTTTGGGGGGCAGTAGGCGGGGGGAGGCAGGACCTGAATGCAATACGTCAACCTGCTGAGCACTGATCAACCGATTAGTGAGTGTTTTCCTACTTTTTTCTTCTTCATACCTCATCAATGCACTATAACCAATGCCTAGGCGGTCCGGAAACGAGGAACAGTGCCACACCACAGCATTCTTCGCTACCCCTGACTTCTACCTCGAGTTCTTCCGGACATCTACACATCAGGACCGAGTGAGATGAGTCTGCAGACATTGGTAACCACTGTGTTTGAGAGAAACGCGACTCCACTAATAGCTTTGCATCGAGCGGCGAGGAAGTAACAGACGAAGTTCGCGTTTCGATACCAAACTTTGAATTTCAAAAGGAAGGGCGCCTGATACACGTGACTACCGGACCGGCCCGATTGCAGGCGATTCCTTACTTTCCGCCACCAGGTCCATACCCCCCGCGTCTATTCTCGTTTCGGAGCAGTTTCACCGTCCTCCATATTTAAAATCAACAAAATATACGGCGTGTAGGTATTTGTATTTCGAATGCAAGTATCTCCGGCTAACCCCGCCTACAACTTCGCACTCAGGCATTGGAGTATTGACCTCAATGTCGTGTTTCGTCGCCTCCTTGTTCTTTCTTGCTTTCATCTACTATTCTTACGTCTAATCTTCCTTTTTTCTGACAGGATATTTTCTTCAAATTTCAGAATGGCCAATTGCGCCGTACCAATTCATTCGACCATTTACCTACTAACAGACCTGATATTATCTTTCAGTAGGTGAGTATGCATTATTCGTTCGGCTTATACCTGAGGAAAATCATTCGTCTCTTTACGAAATATGCATTGGTCTAGCTCCCGCAGATCGAGGGTAAGTGATCGACTTTCGGTAGATATCTCATTTGGGATGTGGCAAGGTGACATTCTAGCGCCTTGAAACCACCGGTATTGCTGTGGATTATCATCAGGTATCATAGAAGAGATGGTCTATTTTTATATCCTGACTACGACATCTTATTCACCGCTGGCAATCTGCTAGAGCTACAAGTGTGTTATGGATATTGGGTATCCACTAATCCGGTGCATGAGTCAACACATGCCCGTACTCGGCCTTCTCGGCCCTAGTAGTGACTCGCTCGTACTTTCTCTTATTTTCTCTTACTTTCTCTATTCTTCTTACTAATACTAGAATATTATGGAGCATTGTAGAATAATAATGACTTGATCCTTTCTTTAGTATATAAACTCGTAGGTAATATTGTATTAGGAAGCTTTTACCAATCTACCACTTTCAGGACACCTTCACTGCGTGAACCCTCAGCTACGCCTAGCACTTGCTGAACAACTCGTTGGATACGCCTAGCGCTTTCTGACACCAACCCGAAGGTTACGCTTAGCGCTTGCCTTCACCCACGGCCCGTAATAGCTTCGCGCTTACAGGCTTTCTATATCGGTAATTTCTCCGCGCTTACTGATTTCCTTTATTTCACAAACCGGACCTCTCAGGTCTCCTCACGAACCCTCGCCGGAATCCATTATATTCCCTAACGACGTACATCATTTCTAATTAATCATACCTCGCTTTGATCATCACTCCTCGCCTCGTGCTCGCATCTCCGGATTTCGGCAGATCCATAACAAAGTGACAACCTATATTTTTAGTCCATCTTCGAGTGCCTAGATCGAGGGATCCCAAGGAAACAATTCTCACATGGTTTTTCATGCGAATCTTGTGTTTACTATGCTGGCACGCCCTTCTGGTTCGAATGATCGCCGGGTTACTTCTTCAGTCTGAAATGACTTGGCGAGGGACATATACGTAAACATCGCAGGCATACTTGTCTCGGAATCATGCAGATACAATGAAGGGGGGAGAGCCTGTATCACTTCATTTCTTTGCGTGTATGTAGCGACAAGGTCCGCATCCTAACAATTTGGTTTCTCGATGCTAGTGCTTGTCTCTCACAGAGGGAACATGTAAGGCGGTAACAATGCATAAATAGCGATAAAAATATGTACATGAATGAAAGATTGGCGCTATAGAATGGCTGTTGTGAGAATAGGAAGGAAAATCATCCATCGATGGTATGTACAGGGCCGTAGCCTCGTTCTTCGGAACACCTCAGTTATCGGCACTTCCCGAATAATCTTGGGAACGAAGATCCAGATTAATGAGAATAGCTGGGATAAACCTCCACTGGTCTAGTTCCTGCGGATAGAGGACAAGGATCCTACCCGATGCATCGAAACAAACGGTGTTGCCGTGGATTATCGTCAGGTATCATAGAAAAGAACGTCTATTGTCGTATGCTGACTAAGACAGCGTCATCCACTAACCAGCTAGAGCAACAAGTGAAAGCATGTATTTCTGTTTAGCTGTGAGCGTCGGAGTTAAAGGATTCCATTTCTCACACCTTTTTTTAGACCAGGCATGCATGGCATGCGTTTGAAATACGACGCAGGCTAGCGCGCGCTTCTAGTTCGAACATCATTGAATTACCTCCTCACTGAAATGGTTCGGTGAGGAACACATATTCATGTAATATAACATCGTGAGAATACTCGTCTCGGAATCCTGAAAATCTAAAGGAGGAAGAGCATACACCACCTTTTTTGCAGTTTCTGTGCATCATTTTGATTTGCTTCCACGTAGGATCCTAATAAATTGTTCCCACGTTTAGTTTGTCGGTGCCCGGTGTTCTCTCGGACCTGGAAACCGAAAACTTCAGGGACCTCAATGAATATATTCATCCGGACCGAACAACACGAGATTCGATGCCAGTCCTGACCGATGCCTATATTGATGAATGCGAATGAGATGAAAAGACAAGCGTGATATTGTCGCTAATAGGACGTCTGGTAACTCTATACCTGATATCGCATGATTCATTCTACTTTGGTGATGAAACCCTATGCTCTTGCCATGTGCTGTGTCCAATAGATATCGGTCGTCAAGATTACAGAGAAGACTGTTTTGTTGTTCCATCAATGCCTCTCTGCAGGCGATATAAAGTGATTACCTACCCCAAAGTCTTAGCGCGATCTCTTCTGTCTTCGGTCCCATACCCTACAATGTCATCACGAATCACAATCGCCGTTTCATCATTGGGAATGACTTTCGGTGTAGTTTACATCTGTGCAACGATAGCCGCCATGCAAGTACGATTTGTCCTCGCCTTTCTCTTTGCTAACTGCCGTAACAGCTTTTTCGGAATAACGACTACACAAGTCGCCAGATATTACAAGAAATATCCTGACGACAGGCGGATATTTCGATACTCTGTAAGTCAGATATCCGACAAAAAATTGATTTACTGAGCTCATTCATCAGGTCGGCATACTGTGGTACGTACGAGTCTAGCTCAAGACAAGATTTCCACGATGATTACCCAGGATCCTTGATGCGTTTCATGTTGTGCTGAATACCCATGCGATATATCATTATCTAATCGACTTGTTTGGTGACCATGATGGGCTGGATTCCATCGTCTGGTATGTCATGAATCAGATACCACAAATTCTCTATAAATCTTACTGAATTTTCTGAACCAGGAGCCTTAAGGTACATCTCGGTCTCAATTTCCTCGTCAGAGTAGCGCCTAACCACCACATTACATCGTTAGCTTCAATTAATGACCGCTGTTTGTCGTGTATCTATCTGATATGCTCCGAAGCTGAGATCTGCATTCCCAGATTATCATCGTCGTAGGCGTCCAAGGGTATGTGTTCAAATTGGCCGCACATATATTCACTGATGTATCACACAGTATATATACTATTCGCATCTGGAAACGTTCGTGTGCTTTGGTCCTTTGTTTACGGCAAAGCATACCTACAGTCTTTTACAGTCGGCCGTTACTTCCATCAAATTCTCCCGTGGATTGTGGTAGGCACCTTTCACCAGTATGAAGATTTATTCCTTATAATGCACTGGCAGGTCCTTACCTTCATAGGAGCTGTCGGTGAGCGATTCCATCTCTGGCCTCTAGTTTGATTCACAATATATCCAGCCAACGGAGTTTGTAAGCTATCACTCATCATTCAGTCATATTTCTCACGCGAGATAATTAGATATGGCCCAACAAGTGTAACGACACCATTTTCATCTGCAAGTTCGTTGCGAGGCTTATATCGTTCTGAATAGGTACTCCGTATCTAATTTCCAGACGTTACCAAGCTGGAAGGTACGCTGCATATGAATATGAGCATGAATCTACATATCACCTGAAGTATCCTCCAGAGATCAGTATGCATCGTTCACTCGATCCCACTGGTTTCTGATTTCATCATTGCATTGTCTATGTGCTACTACTTGCGCAAAAGCAGGCAGGTGTCCGGCATCTCCAAGTAAGTATTTCGTATTGTTCATACATTATTACATTAAGCTACTGTAGAACATCCGACATGGTTCTTGGCATGATGCACCTCGGTGTAATATCAGGTTTGGCTACAAGGTACATACGTCTCTTTGAATTCTGAACTACACGGAAACTCAAGAACAGAAAGTACATGCTCTTTACTAATTCTAATCACGGTACAGAAGATTATCATATGATATCGCTCCACAGTCTGACTTTGAACCGCAGTACCTGGTGTGGCCGAACACTCTTATTTTCTATGGCATTGATTTAATCCTTCCGAAATGTGGGCCTTCAATATTTTTATTGGCATTCATGGTTAATGCAACACCTCGCAGTTTATATCAACTCACTGCTTGCTATGTACGTGTTGACTTGTGCTTCACCCTCACTGGAAACCGAGCGTTCCTAGGTTAAACTCCCGGAAAGCTCGGGTGAAGGGTGCATCATCAGAACCAAAAGCCCTTGCGCTCACATTTCACAACTCTGGTACTGAAGCCACAGTATGCAGACATTTTATCGCTCTCCCTTGTTGATCTGATATTTATTCTTCAGCACATCAGTATTCCGATGGAGAGTAGTGTTTCTTTGGATCACGCAAAGGAGAATCTCGATATTCAAATGAATAGTAGTACTAGGTCGGTAAATAATATGTAGTGAATTGTATCTGTAAACCATGTTCATAACACGACCGGAGAGATAATGTAGTATATCAATGGCCCGAAGTCCTCCGGTGGCTTCGTACTTATTAATTATTAGAGGCTACAACCGAGATTCTGCGACTGAAAACTTGCATGAGCAAGTTTCTCACTCACCGGATACGTAGTCTCGGCAGTCTAGATAGGGATGTGGGAGCAACGAGCGACGTCCAGGTTTCTTTACCTCCGCTATGCAAACTTCTGATACCAAGAGGATCTGAGAGCAAATTCTACCATCATCGACAATCTGCTTTCAGAATGATGGGATTCTCCGGCATCCCTCGAATGTTGAGAGCTCATGTTAACGAAACCACCAGCCACGGAATGAGAACACTCCACATTGGGCACCTAACTGCAACATTGTCAGCCATCGACACAACAAGCACTGACCAAGAACCTCGGTTTTGCTAGAAGTGGCGTTGAATCTATTTCGCGGGGAGCAATCCTATCAAACTTGCGATGATTGTTCCAGGGGTGAGTAAGATCTTGATGGAATTGGGTATATAGATGCGAGGAAATACAACATGTCGCGAGGCAGGTAGTAAAGAAGTGGATAAATAATGATAAAAATACACGCGTGAACGACCAAATAGCACTAAAGAATGGCGAGAATGGAAAAAAAGAGTATGATCACACCTGCCATGACTGTATGTTTCATAACATCATGCCGATGGCACATCAAATCATGCTAGGAACGACATCGGCATGGACAGATAGACGAGAAGAGGATCGGAAGTGAGAGAGAGGTGTCAAAGGTGAGATGCCTCAACTCCACCAGACGACGTGCTCGAGGATAAAATGCCTGAGAACTGTTTCTAGTACTGCTTTGTGTGGAGTCACTGATAGCGCCCGTGATTGGGTGGGTAGGGTCAGCATCAGGATTGATGAGGATACTCGTGGATACGATACATATGCAGGAAAAACCATGTACGTGACGGAAGAAGCTTTTAGGAAGAATCTCCTTTTGCTGAGAGGGGTCATTAAAGTATCTACGATATGCGGTTATTACTTTGGAATAGAAAGAAGAAATAAAGCGAAACACATACCAAGCATTATACCAGGCCATCGCTATCTTTCTAGTACCGCGAACGTCAACTTCGACTTACTTGTAGCAAAATTGTAATCAGATGCTCTCGTTCCTCGGACTCGGCTTGAAAAACAGGCTATCGTATCCACTATCAGCGGAAACAAAACACTGCTCTAGCAGCTCCATTCTTGAATTCTGCTTCTTTAATGGAATGAACGCCCACTGAAGAGGTGGCGGCACAAGAAGAACATCGCGATGTATTTTCTTCAGAAAGAGATCCTCTGTGACGAGCGGAAGTAGACTGCTCCACCCTATTCCATTAGGGAGCGCAATATATTCGATCGCATGACACGGGTCTGCTAGATGATCCGCACACACACACCGCATTAGTGGGTGTATGGCTGAGAGTTGTGAGAATCGGTCACCACAGCGTGTCGATATTCCAAACATTCCTCATCGAGGTCGCTGTACAGCGCAGCCTGTGTTGCAGTGAGAAAGTCGTGTGAGAGCGGGGCGAGTGCGGAACAGATATGCACGGGTGGAATGAAAGAATGGCAGTCAGCACCTCCATTGGAAGGGGCGGGGTTTGACGTAGTCATTTTGGCGGGCGGTATGCTGGGAGAGGGGGGACCTGAACGCGATATACATGTGACACATGGGCTTTGCGCGTTCCTCGATCTACGGCCCGAGCCCGGAAAGCCTCCGTATATCATCCATCGATGATTCAATATTCAATAGACGACGCAGACACCTTGCCATCGTCCTCTGACACCGACTGGTACCACCACCAGTTGCGATGGCTTTAAGATCGTCGACATCCTTTTTAATAGCCGGTAAGCACCATCGCGAACAGAGGAACATGATCGTTGTCGTCAAGACCTTGCATCCACTGGAAAAAGCGAGGTTTATCTCGTCTGGCCTTTGGAGGGAAAGGCGACAACGGACAAACCATGTCCCAAGGACAGCTCGAACCATAGTCGGCCACGTAAGAGAGAAGCAATGAAAGACAAACGAGCAAGCCAAGAACGATCAGACATCAGTGCTTCTTTTCGTTCCGTCCTTCAAACTGAGCGTTGTTGGGACTTCAGACAATCGGAGAGACGGCAGGATGAAAGAAAGCGCGCCAAGCGCCCCGCTCTAAAGTCTCGAGAACAGGCATTGGCTAGACGAGCGGCACGCATACGTTGCTCACTACCATCGAGCGGCTAATTGCTGATGACGCGCGACGTCGAGCCAGTTCTGTATCGCGTTAGAACATGTTATCGACTTCCCACATCTTGTTCTTCATTCCTAGTCTACAACGATACTACGACCTAGAGAGGCATGAGGTGAGGAATGACACAACACAACCCTCACCCTCTACCTCGGTGCATAACAATGAAACCGTATAGCGTCTCTTGTTCTGTGTGTGTACACATAGACTTGGACAAAGCGGAGGCGGCAAACTGAATACAGAAGAATTTTGAGCATGGAAGCAGGACAAAAACCCGCAAATATTGGGATGGAGTCGGTTAGAGACACATCGATTAGAGGACGGGAGGGCACAAGGAGGGTTATCAGGTATGTCAGCCAGTACAGTGCGTTCAAATCAGGGAGAAGACTGGTGATATTCATGAACAAGTCTTGAGCGCTTGAGCGGGGAGGTACAGGGAAAAGTCATAGTCTGCTTTGTGCAAAGAGAGATCTTCCGTGTATCTGGGTGACAGGAAGTGGTGTGTAGGACGGCAAGTCTCATCTTTATCGTCGCGAAGTGATGGAAATCGAAAGCAACAGAGAGTGATCTGGCCGGACAGCGATGAGAGGAGATTAGCCTCGACTTGCTCTGAGCAGTGTCGCCAGACTCTGAGGAGAATCGGAGTGGTGGCATACGACGTGTCGATCAAAGTAAAGGGGAGTCTAAGAGGGGAGGTTGTCCATGAGAGTGACGACGTGGGTATATGATAAGCCCACGTCTGTGGTGATGGCCATGCAGGGACGTGGAGAGTGACGTCAGAGTGGGTTAGTGTGGGCGGGAGGTATGCGGAAGAGGCGGGACACGCGTGCAGGACACGAGCATAGTCCTCAATCGAGTCTAGATAGCATCCTGCCAATGGCATCGCCCGTCTTCTTCTCTCCAGATCTCCCACAGCTCCAACTATTCACACCACGTACTCCGTTGCAGGAATGGTTGTCATTTTCAAGACCCTCCACGGACTTGAAAAGACGAGATTTATCTTGTTGTGCAGTAATGCGACGCGCAAAGGAACGTACCATGTCCGAGAGGAGCTCGAACCAGCTTACACCTCAAAGAGACCATACGGGTGTGATAGGTACCAAGGACGAATGTGGAGAATTGGAACGAGCATTCTTTTCGTTACACCTTTGCTTGCCGTAGGAAGAATTCGCGACATGAGGATGACAAAAATCCCCGGATTACAATAGGCACCTGCCCTAAAGTTTGACCATTGACGTCACCGGTCCGTTATCCTGTTCGGTTCGGTATCAACCGCGAATGGAAGGCTTCAAGTGGTGTTGCTAATGCTGCACATTCAACCGGAAATAACTGTGACTGTAGAGTCAGAAATAACTTATATTTTAATGAATTACACCGCACCATCAATTGTTTCCGGCACTTCTTACCAGCTCTCATCGCGGCCGCCGCAACACTGTTCTCGTTCCTCGGACTAGATTCATCTTCGCCGCTATCGCTAAGGACAAACACCACTCCACAAGTTCTGCTCTTGTTCTTTAAATGAAACAGGTTTATATTTCGGCAGACGAGAAGCATCACGATCTCTCTTCTTCACCAAGACGATCTCGAGCGGAGGATAAGTCTGTAACTAGGGATGCAGACGGTGCCACTCAACTGCGTTTGGAAAGACGACACACACATTCAAAGAAGGAGACGTGGTAGTAGGAGATGAGCTACTCACGCACGCACACTCAGCACTAATGTGACATTGACTCAATTCACTCTTCCAACACGTTCCGCCACTAGTTGCGACAACTTGAAAATAATCAAAGTGAAGTCACTCAACTACGATCCATGTAGGCAGGTGGGCAGGGGACTACCTCGGCATACCAAAAACCGGCGGTTCCAAACCGTCACGTAAACTCGTATTCTCGATGATCTCGAGTGGTACGTGAAGCATTGACCGCGCAAAATCCACGAACACCACTTGTTTCCGGGAGGTGGGATGAATAATGTTACATGGCCGGATATCTCTCAGTACCAGTCTCCTTGTATTTATCCCATTTATTCGGGCAAGAAGAATTCGGCGTGGTAGCCTGCGTGGCTGCGTGGAGCGTGGCTGCGTGGCTGCGTGGTCATCAGCGTGGTCGTTAGCGTGGTTGACAAATTAAGGGACTTTGATCAAAAGTTGATCAAGTCTATCAAACGCGACTTGAGTCGACGCGTTCTGTTCTTTTCTGTTAGTACTTGCATAGAATAGCTGGATTGGGAATTCCTGAAGGTTTAAATATAACAGCTTTAGTTTGATATTAAAATGCTTCAAAGTATGGTCCATATCATAAAAATATCCTTCAAACTAGATTGCCAAATTTAAGAACATTAAAAGTATTGTAGCTGAAGTAAATAATTTCACGAGTATCCTAACAGTATAAAAAGGCCTTAGAGGTGGTTTGCCAAGCTAGAAGCAATAAGGTGCACAATGTGGGGTTCCCAGTCGAGCAGACATGATGAGAAGGATACGGAGTTCTATACTTGATATGAACGACACCAAAGAAACAAGTGAATTAAGAGGCAACTATACGAATGATACACTTTCTGAGGGCAAACTTATATCAGTCTGTGTGGTGCCTGCATGGTCTGCGTGGTTGCGTGGTTTGTCAGCGTGGCGGTGCGTGGTCAGCCTGCGTGGTGTGCCTGCGTGACTGCGTGGTTGCGTGGCTGCGTGGTACGCTAGCGTGGTCACTTGCGTGGTCCAGGGTATATCCGTACATAAGGGAGGGCTGTTCTTGTGGAAATTAAATGTCTAATTTCGTGGTATTGGCACAATCAAGGAGCTATCAACGTAGAATTAATGTTCATACGTCGTGATGTCTTCGAATTAATGACTTCAAGCTAGGAAAATGAAAGAGTATCTAAATTTCGATATTTATCCTTCTCACAATCATATATAGATGCATATAAGATGTAAGGTACCTAGGAACCCGAGATTTGAAGGTTTAAAACCTCTAATTGGCAAAATTGAAGCTTTGAAATATTTTCAAACAAAGGTCTGTTTGTTGCAGAAATTTACCAATGAATAAGAAATCGATACAAGTATATGTTTAGCGAATCATTCTTATCATTGCGCAGTATATATGTACAGTTGAGGTAAGTTCAACTAAGGACTTGCGTGGCATGCGTGGCCACGCACCACGCACGCGTGGTACCACGCAGGTGACCACGCTGAATTTCTAGTGCCCCATTTATTCCACGAATCATAGGGATGTACTAAAAGGGTGGGTATATATCAGCAGCAGGTTCACGATGGGGTCTGGACAGACCTCACGAGTTCCTTTGCATTGCGGAGGTAGTCGTCGTACAGATGTGGTAAATGTTCGCTCTCAAAAGGATGGTGATCAGGATATTTGTAGCGAAGCTCTGGGAGAGTCTGTCCTTGAGGAGAACTGCACGGGCGGACTCGCCATTTGGCGTCACGAACTACCGTCGACGGTCAGTTCTCGGTTTGTATTAAGTAGGCTCAGATTTTAAATAGCATACTTTGTGTTCTCCGTAATAGTAGGGTACCACCGAGCCCTGTAACTCTTCAAGTCCGTTATAAGCCAAGTCCTCGACGCCATCCAGTTGCCTAGGAGACAAATAATCAAGGAGGGATATGTCCAGTAGTCTGAGGATGTCGAAGTAGCGAATGCTGGAACAATTTCAAGACTACCTATCCCAAAGATGCCTCCCAATCCGATCCAGGTTTCAGGTTTATTTTAACTTCGGCAACCCACACCTGCGAGTATTGGTCCGGCTTGCATTGAATACCGCTCCCGATAATGAGCTGGAATGTCCCTCCCTCCATAGCGAACGGCGGCAACGGTCGATGCCCCTGAGGGGGTCGAGGGTCTATGGTAGCTTCAAAGACAAGACCAGGGTGGACAGGATTAAAAAGGTACTGTAGACGGAGATTATCTAGATCATCACAATACCGTTGCAACTCATTCAGATCTTTGGGATTAAAGTGGAGGGGAAACTTTGGAATGTAGCTTTTGAGCCATTTCACAGTGTCGGAGGGAGCAGTACCCACCCTGGCTTCGTAGCTCTAGTGATGATTTTTCAGCGGAGTTAATTTAAAGAGACCTTCCGCTCTGTAATCAGGCCGTGCTTCCTATCGGCAGAAGCAACCTGGTTTCGTCTGATTCTCTCTGCGCTTTACGCAGAACTGAATGGACATTGAAAACGGGACACTTGATAATGAACGGTGGATCTTCGGAACTACAAATCCGGAGGTTCGCGTACGAAAATTTGGGACTGATATCAAGGAAGTGCGGAGGTGATCCGTTCCGATGAGTTGGCCTTCCACTCTTTAGGGGCGATTCTTGTTTGTGCTATTCATTATTGCCTCGAACCTGTTGAATATAGCGCGCATAGGGGTGTATGCATACGGAACCACGCGTCCCAGTTTCCTTCTTTTTGAACTGCTGCGGGGATAAAGGCAACCTCGGGCTTCTTTGGCTAGATCAGTACGAACGTTGCTGAATGGAGAATGTTGAGCATCTGAACTTTCCACAGTGAGGTGACAAATAATGAAGGATAGCATGTATTTGGGTATAAATCCACGAGTCACGAAATGATGGTAAGGATAGATAGCGATACGGATATGTACATGAACGGATAGTAAAAGCGTTGATGTTGATAGAGGCGGTAGGAGATCTATGAATTGCTATTAAGGTGCTGAATAACCAGGACGAAGAAAGAGATACGTACCAGCATTACACCAGCTCCATGACCACCTTCCCACCACCTTGAACGTCAACTTCGACCTGCTCACGGCAACCCTGCACGAATCCTCTCCATTCCTCGGGCCAGGTTTAAAGAACAAATTGTCGTCATCTTCATTATCGCTAAGGACAAAACACCACTTAACCGGCTCTTGCCTCGCGAATCTCTGCTGCTTCAACAGAACGTATTTCTTGATCGGAGGTGGCGGCAATGGTGGAACATCTGGATGAACCCTCTTCACAAAGATATCGTCCATGGCGAGACATGGCGAAGATCTCGAGCAGGGCAGAGTCGGTAGCGAATGAAGCGGACGGCGCTTATTCTACCCTATTCGGAAAGACGAAGCGCTCGAGGGTAGGACACGCAGTGGCTAGACGAGCTGCGCGTGCACGTTCGCTCACAACTATCGAATGGCTGTAGCGTTGGAGTCAGTGGTAGAACGGATAGCGGAGGCATCGGAAAGAGTGTCCTCCGGCTTGGCATGGTGGGCGCAGAGAGAAGTCGTGTATGCGTAGGTATGGCCGGAAGTAGCGTAGACGGCGACTGGTCACCATCATTGTCTTCAAGCAGCGACGGAAACCGAGTAGAGACGACATTAATGAGGTACATCTGGGCTTGCGGTGATAGCCATACAGGGACGTGGAGTGTGTGTGTGAGCGATGTGCGGTCCCATAACGCGTCAGGATTCTGCACACCAGTCATGGTGGGGGCATTGACATGCGTTGGGATTTGCAACTTCAAGCTTGTACTAGGAGATTCCCGAAGCTTCGGCTTACTCATTCATCACGATACTTGGATATATTTAGTACTTTAGGTAGAATATTCTAGATACTTTTCGTAGTATATAAGGAGCTTATTAGGAGCTCTTTTAGCTAACAATTAGGTATTATTCCTACTGCAAGCCTCCCACTGTCAGAGTGCCAACAACATGTGCAGGAGGAATGAGAGGATCCCAGTCACCACTTCTACTGGTAGAGGTGGAGTGTTGTATAATGGTTTTGGCGGGCGGTACGATGGGAGAGGAGGGACCTGAACACAATATGCATGCTCCTCGATCGAGGGCCCAAGTCCAGAAGGCCTGCGAATATCATCCATTGACGACTCACTCGATGACGTAGGCACCTTACTCTCCTCTTCCACTTTCTGACATCGACTCTTTCCACTCGTTCCACTACGTGATTTGACGGCTTAAGAATCGTCGACATCCTTATCATTAGCCAGCGTCCTGTTGCAGCGTTGCGAATGAAGGAACATGATTGTCACCTTGCAACCACTGGGAAAAGCGAGGTTTATCTCATCTGGCCATCGGAGGGAAAGGCGCCAACGGACGTACCAAATCCTAGAACTAGCGGCGACCGCGTAAGAGATGAGACGAACGAGCGAGCCAGGTACGATCAGGGCTTCTTTTCGGGCACGGAGAATTCTGCGTTCGCGTTTGCGTGCGTGCGTTTGCGTTTAAACGCATGCGTTTGTCACGCTTGCGTTTGCGTGTGCGAACTTGACAAAGATGCGTTCGTGCGTAATAATACTTTTAAGTACTTTAGCTATCAAATAGACGGAATGTAACAGTCTAACGTACTCGTAAAATATCTCCGCACCGTACTTTGATGCCAACAAGGTCTCATCCCATAGAAGGACACTCTCCCCGATTAAGTGTGAACCCACCTGATCACTCATGTCGATATTTCCCTCCGGAAAAGACGTCTCGAGGGCTTCCAGGGATATTGGACTAAGTTAGAGGAATGAAAATAGTATGAGCAATATAAACGGATTGGAGGAAAGAGAACCAGTTCAAGGTGTCTCAGCTAAATCTTGGTAGGTTTCCACAAATTATAGTGAGATATATATATCAGGAATCCATTGGAGAATCTCTGTTAAGCTTGGAGAATGTAGCCGAGCACATATGAAGTGCAACGGGAGAAGCCACCACAGTTCAACTCGAGTTCAACGCAGCCTAACGCAAACGTGACACGCCGTCACAACCATCGTCACATTTGCGTTCTCGTTTGCGTTTTGTCTCGAACGCATGCGTTAGTTTGGGCAACGCATGCTTTTATTACAACGACGCTCGCGTTCGATTTAATAACGCATGCGTGACTTATTTTTGAGTTGCGTAAGCGAGTTGCGTCGATTCGAGAGGTGCACACAAGTTTTTCGGTTTACCAAAAGTCCAAAAAATGCAAGGGTTCACAACTATTTCAACGCGAAATGATACTGAAGTAAGATGATTATGTTCTAAGACATATACTAGCTAAAATCCACGCCTTTATGGCTTTCAAAGACAGTTTCACACTGTTTCTATGTCATAGAAAGCTCAAAGAAAGCTGCCGATACATGTCCAGTAAATACGTCGAAAGTAGGTAAGTGCGTCATATAAATACACATGGTAGTATTATTCTTGAAGGTAGACTAACTATTAGCAGGTCACGCACTTGAACGCATCGAAGGAACGCAAACGCATCCGAGTTGAACGCATTCAAGCGCAGTTGAACGCACGCACGCAAGGGTCGAACGCAGAATTCTCCTCGCCCCTTCTTTTCCAAGCGTCCTGCCTTAAATCTAGAAAGTTACGTCATCGGGCCGATCTCACCGGTGTGATATCTCCGTCTGTGGTCTCGAAGTTCTGTCACATTCTCAAGTCGTTATATACGTCGTCTCCATTTCCTGATGAGAGACGATAAAATACCACTATCTTATTCATCGAAATCAGTTACTATTGAGTCACTGAATTACGGGCAATACTGCATCCTTCCAGTTTGGTGAAACGCTGCCCATTATGACCCAAATCTTTCCTTGGTAATAAGTATGCGTAGTACATCCACCATAGTAACAAATTTCTAACTACTGAGCTTCATCAGTCCTCGCGTACTCAGGAATACCTACACAGTATCAACTGTTCGGATGGAAGAACTGTCCGGGTCATTGTTCCTTGCAGGTCATTGTTCTCTGCCACACCAGAAAGCTGAACGTCCAGAACTATGAGCTGTGAAGAATCGTCTGACTCAAGTGGAACATATCTTGTCGAGGTATCGATTCCTGACATCGACGGCATAGAAGATGCATGTGTCGCCGGGAAGGCTTCAAAGAGTAGACTGGTCTTCATTGTAATTTGTGAGGACGTACTGACAGCTAAAATCCCATGAATACCTTGGAACCCGGTATATCCCGCTCAGTGATTCTCGTTATTATGCGCTCGGCAAGGAATTCCTTGCTCGTTTGGGTCAGGGCGGGATAATGAAGGATGTTAAATGGTGAAATAGCATGCGTACTCCTCCTCGAGTACAGCAATACATCAGGAGCTCGAATCTTATCCGTCACACTCCGAAGCTCCAGCGCTTCGACGCCGATTATCTTTTCAAGGCGAAGAAACTCGCACATTCTTTCTATGTCTTATCTACCACCTCCTGACTCTTTAGAACTAGTATGTCTCAATGAGCTGAGCTTCAACGAGGATCAACGTAAAGGGCGTCATTCACTTCGACGTCTGGAAAGTAATCGTGATTATCACAAAGGACTGGCATATCATTATTATCTGATTTAGGTAGGTGTATTTGTATGTGTAATTAAGAAAGTGAACGTCGCTTTTACTGCTTGTAGAACTGCTGTGATAATAACTGCGCAGCGTTTCAGAGATAATCTGATTGGACTCGGACGGATTGCTCATTTTATTTTACCCCCCATTACGTCCTGCGACAGCAGCATCCGCCACTTCTCTGTGCAAATAAAGCTTCATTTGGTGAGCGTATATATAGATTGCAGAATTCTCTCGGAAACAAGCTTCTAACCTTTTTTAGATGAGGCGATGCGCAGTGGCAGTAGGGATGCCCGCGGTACCCATATACGGGTACGGCCGTAAAGCTTACGGTCTGGTTCAAATGACCATTGGATTGCATCCTCACTGGCTCGGTGACGATTGTAATATGCAATATCACAGTGCAGGAACACTGGTCTCAGAATCCTATAAATTCAAATGAGGGAGTGTTGGATTTACTGTGGCTGTACGAGCCGGAGGAATCAACCGGCTCCGAACCCGTTACGTACCGTACCCGCAGTTTTCTTTTCTTTACCGTTTACCTCCACGTCGACGTACATAGGCTAAACGAGTTGCTCTTTCCGTTCCCTCCCGTGCTCAAATTTCAGCAGGGAGAAGAGGATACATGTCCGTCGTTTCTATTTGTTTCCATGGTCGTAGCTGCAAGTCCCAGAGCCTGGCGATTGCTTCCCAAAGTTGGCTCGTCCATGCCGGCTCATGTCTCAGGAATAGAATCTATGTACTGCAATAGCCAATCAATTGTTTACGGCCTGTTGTGAGCCGCAGTAAACTTCAATTTAGATTTCCCTTGCATGTGAACGTGTGAATCTTGGATGTCAGCATCGCATTGATAACGTCCACCTTCTTCAAGCGATTTCCTCTCTTTCCCCCTGCAAGTGCTCATGATGGACAACAATACACCCTCCGACATTCAAGACAACAGCGTACAGGATCCTGTTTCCAATAATGAAGGGATTGGAATCGGTGATGAATTCGATGTCTCCCCACAAGGCTCCCAAGAACGAGCGGGCAAGGGGGGGAAAGTACAGTCTTCAGATCCTTATGCCCACACCAGTACGGCAGAGAAGGGGAAGAATGCACCTTTTCCTGAGGGATCCATACAACGTCGAGCCTGGACAGAAGGCCCACCTATATCTGCTCCACCGCTGCAATCTGCCAGCGCACCAGTGGCAATGCCAACCTGTACGTATACTTCGTTAAGCCTTGCATCCGTGCTCTTAAATGACTCCAGATAATTCTGAAAGATATCCACCGAGTCCACCTTTTCAAGAAGCGGGACCAAGATCCAGTGTTTGGCGAGCCTATTTGGATGAAGCATTGATTTACGACACCGATATGGTCAAAAACAAAAGAGCAAAAGTGAATATCCTCCTTGTGTTTGTGAGTTAATTCAGTGAAGTGTCAACTGTATCACATCAATTTATTTTTCTCTCGTAGGCAGCACTATTTTCCGGGATTGTCAGCGCCTTCATTGTGCAAATCTTACCAGACATTCAGACACCCTTACAGGCAATGTCCGCATCAGCCAGCCGCAATGATAACACCACATCTAACGCCGAATCCACTGCCGATACCTTACACAAATGGACTTACATTATAAGCTATTTGTGGGTTGGAAGCTTGGGTCTCAGTCTTGGAGCTGCATCAGTCGCCTTTCTTATAGATGAATGGTACTACCATTATCTATCGCCCATTGCTGGAGACCCCCAAGTTTGCTCTCGTATTCGACACTTACGTTTCAACGGTCTCCTTGATTGGCACGTCAGCATGTTCGTTCACAGTCTACCACTATTTTTGCATGCATCCCTCGGAATATTTTTTGTCGGCCTTTTCATATATCTCTTTCTCGACTCAAATTCTTTCGTGATAGATGGGGTAATGGTGGCAATATTTGGCTTCTACCTTTTCATGAGCCTTCTTCCCCTAAAACACCCGGATTGTCCATATAGAACGCCCTTGACTTTGGTTCTCTCTGATATCAAAACGTGGATGTATCAACCAGCCACCGCAATCCCGAGGGTTGTTTCATCACCGAAAATCGGGGCTCTTCCTGAGGTGGAAAAAACCAAAGATCGCAGGCACAGGGAAATGCATGCTGCCGAAAAATCACGCATCAAAATTGAAGTTGATGCACTTCTTTGGCTGTATATGAGGTCTTCGACCTTGGCAAACCGTTATCTCGTAATCCATGCCCTTGCTGGATTGCCCCCAGAGTACATCGAGCATGCAGAGGAGGTTTTCGGCCCTCACTGGGATGAAATACGGGATGATAAGGAAAGAATGTTGATGGATTGTATGGAGCAGACCCGAGATGGATCGACTCGGTGGATTCCTAAGGATATTCCCAATATCGACTGCCAGATTGAGCCACTCCTGCGGCTAGAAATTCTGTTCCCTGCTTTATGTCGGAAGTTCCCATCCGGACTCTTCGGAAAGCACAACCTAGTTTTCTCAAGGGAGCTCTCCAATACCTTGTCAATAACTCTGCATTCCATCAAAGATCCACATATTCAGAAGTCTAAGGACATTCCTTCACAGAAGCAAGTCGCCATTAACGCTTTAGCAGACAATGATGTACACCATCATGTCATCTGGAAGAAGCTCCTAGGCTGTGATACAGTTAAAGCAGGCTTTTTTCATGACGAGAACAGCTTTCTCACCACCGATATGCGTCTCAGCTTGATAGAAAACATATATTCTCCCAACCAGTATCCTTCCATATCCTACGGCTGCACATTGGCGGCTACCTCAGTAAAACGTTTTAAACAAGACATTCTCCAAAGTCTTCTCTCCTTCTTCGAGAAACCCGATTCATATAAAGGCTCAGCAGATCCCGAGGAAAGACTTTTGCTTGCCATCATAGCCCACTCGATCGTTCAGGTGGCGCAGCTGACCCCTGCGAACGATTCTATGATCACCACGTACAAGCTGTTGGGCGTTGCATTGCATGCGATAGACAGAAGAATTCATTGCCTCACCGATGAGTCTTTGAAATCGTGGCAGACCGATGCTTTTCAGGCGATACTCTCCTACATCACATCTGATTTATTCACCGGGACTTCTGTGAGTAATTGGGAGGATTCAGAGTTCAAGGACCTCTTTTGGACCTGCCGTACTCATGCCCTTGTCTGCATGGCTTCGCTTATAGATGGATGTCCTGACAACTGCGATGTTGGACCCGTCACCAAATGGGCTACAACGCCCGTAGTTGGAAATATCCTTTCAGTCATTCAGGAGGAAATTCCAACCAATGCGTGCAAGTCCTCTGCCATCGAAGTCTCTCCACTTCGACAACGACGTTTCGACTCTATAGTGAGCGCAGCTAGCTTTTTATTAGGTCAAGCGTTCTCTAGAGGGATCATCGACGCTTATGATGCTTTCCGGGAGAAAGACAGTTTACATTGTATCACTCAGAAAAGTAGTCTCCACCCAGACCTGGTCGAAGGACTGCTAAGGAGTTATTTCATCGGGCTCTCTGACGGCAAGGCGGGGAAACTCGGATATATTCAATCGGACAGGTCTTTTGATGAGAGTATCAAAAACCTCCATCAAGCACACGCCATTCGTGATGTTTCTGCGAGCATCGTACGCAGCGGCGCCCGACCATATCCTATCTTATCCTCCCTGGCTTCGATTGATCCTAATCACTCTAGATGGGATCAAATCTTGAGCATATTGAATTCTCTAGACGACGAAAGTTCTACTGAGAAATATGTATTGGGCAGCAACACATCGTCAGACGATGGGAAACGCTTGAAGAAGACTATGAAAGAGACTGTCCATATTCTTGAGATGTGTCTTGCAGCGGAAAGGGATCGCGCGAATGGCATCACTTGGGTAAGTGGAAAATACGAATCCTTCAATCTATCACGGAGCTGAATACTTTCACATAGTTGTCGAAGATGTTCAAGTACCACACCTGGTGGCTCAACATTCACCGTGGATCCAGATTGCGAAAGGGGAAGAAAAGTATACCGGACCTCGAAGGCGGACATTGAGGTAGCGCAAAAATCTGAATTTCTTAGAGGCTGCTAACTACCTCATTCTTTGGATTATTTGATCCTTGTTTACCTTTGCCTTCAGACTGCTACGTATTTGCCATTCTCGGGTTTTCTTCTACTGTAACTTTGATTTCTACCATGCTTTCATGTCTTTGGCCTAACTTGCTCTCGAAATATTGGCTGATTTTTACTTCGTTATCGGGCTCCCATGGTGAAAAGCAAAGCTTGTGCAAATCCAGGACGGAGAGTTCAAGTATTTTAGCGAGGGGAGATGAGACGCTGAAATTTCGAACAGTGAAGACACGATCGTCAAGTACTTTATGGATGAGTCGGCATTTCAGGAGAGTCGAACGATGGCCGATACGCTTGAATGGGATTTACCAGTAGCTATTGATTTATTACAAGGCTACCGGTACAGTAATTCTAGCACACACGGTCGACGGCATTCATCCCATCCTGCTGGTGGCCGAATACGAGCGAGATATCACCGCACAGCTGAATAGGGAGCGAAAGTAGCCAGACACGCATTTTCCTTCTGCTCGCCGATTCTTGTTTCCGCCATTCAGTGGTAGCTTCGAACCTTTTACCAAAGTCCTATGGTTTGTATATCCTTCACCTAGTACTTTCCTCTCTTTTGTACTTGCCACAGGGAAGCGGCTCGAATGAAGAATGTTGAATAAGTCTATGGTAAAGGAATGAAGAACGGAGACAGCATAGTAATTGGGTATAAATCCCCGGCACTGTTAGCACGATGCTTGAATAACAAGATGGAATAAACGGCAACATACCAAACGCTATACCAGCGCCAAGACCATCTTCCCAGAACCTTGAACGTCAACCTCGACTTGTTGGTGACAACCTTGCGCCGAGCTGCTCTCATTCTTCTGACTCGGTTTGAAAGAAAAAAATCGTATCATTAAGGTCAAAACACCGCTCAACCGACTCCGTCCTCACAAACCTCTGTTCCTTGAACGGAACAACTTCCATAGTTATTCAGGATCTATGGAGACTCTGCAATTCGTAAGACATCGCCTCGGGGCATGGTCTTCTTACGTCTTATGGTTTCAGTCTACGATGCGCACGAAAATTCATTGCTGCATTTACCTCTGTATGATCTTCCCCAGATACAAGGATATCTAATTTCTCGTTGACATTCGGTATGAGGTCTATCCATTCAGGATGATTCCCCCCGCCCGTATTATAAGAAGAGATATACATCTTATTTTCAGTTACAGCACTTTCCGATTTCATCATCCCCTCTCTACGCGTGGATGTTCCATTCCCATCAAATTTCGTCTTTACTCATTTATCGCGCGCAGCACCTCTGCGAAGCTTCTCACCTTGATGCAGCTGGGTCGTGATATCAGGGGCTTGCTACTCGTCCCTTCATTGAGAATCTAACTCACCCGCAGTGCATGGGAGACTACTCGTTCTCATCGTGGCTCGTCAACTCCCCACTGACCTGCCTCTGTCTCTCATCTCCCCCTACCGTCAACTTAAAATGCTGGGCTTACCTCATTCCTCGTATCTAAACGCGATGCACGTACGTATTGGCCTGATTTCATCTAGTTTGAATTCACCACCGTTGACTCCTCCGTAGGGACGGCAATTCAGACTCACGCCTGGTGATGATTCTTTGGCCGAGGCTGAAGATTCGGTTTTGTTCTTCTCGACAAACGTTCATATTCGTTTAGAGCGCCCGAGGCGCCAAAGGATTTCACGGTTCAAGTGTTAGTTTTTTGGATCGGAGAACTTTGACTTGTATCTATGCCCTCTCAGCTTGCAAAGGACACGGCTGAGTTAGCCGACCCAATCTCGCCGCAGTATCTTCGCACTCTGCCTTGCATTAGACGGGAACGAAAAAGAAAAAGAGAGAGAGACACCCTCTACACCATCGTAGTTCAAGTTCGAGATCGAACGTGGAGAGATGAATTCGGGTGCCAGGCCCGTTTTAGCGTAGGAGCATGCATATGTACCCTTCCATACTAAGCTTTTGACTTGCCGCCAGGAAGATGTGAACACTGGGTATAAATCCACGAGTTATGAGGATACGTACTTGCAATGGAAAAGTAACAAAGGAGAAAAAGCCATTTAGCAAACCCTAGTGAGCGGTGAGGTGGAAGTGATCAGCGTGCCGACGTGGAGAAGGCAGATGTGTCTGTGTGATGAGGAACCGCCCACCCAGCGCGTCGTGGGAGAGAACGAGTATTCGGGTAAAGGCGGGGCCTGGGCGGAATATGCTCATTTGTGTCTTAGCTGCCTTTTTTTTCCTTTTCTTTTCCTGAATTCGTACCCTTGGGAACGATACCACGTCACTCTACCCAAAGTGATGAATCCACGAACCGTCGTGGAGGGCAAGTTCCCCGGGCGGTGGACGGGTTTTTCTTTCAATTTTGCGCACATCACATCCTCGCGTTCACTCACACACGGCCTCCTCAGGGAGTCGACGTTGAGAAGCACGAACTAGGAAGAAGGATGTGTTTGAAGTCGGAATTCGCGGTCACAGTTGGCCAGGGTACAAGTCGGTCGGGTCTTTGGGTTCCGACGCAATCTCTGGTCTTTTTTTGGGGAGCTGGCAGGGATGGTCTCTAAGTGAAGAGTGAATCGAATATAGCATGGTAATTGGGTATAAATCCACGAGTAAGGAAAGGAAGGTAAGGATAGATAGGGATAAGTATATGTACACGAATAGGTGATGGTAACTATTGAGGCCACTATTAGTATGATTCCTCAACAGCATAGAAGAAAAAGACAAACATACCGAACGTTTACACGAGGGCCATGACCATCTTCCTGGCACCCTGAACGTCAACCTCGACTTGCTCATGGTAACCTTTCACCGACATGCTCTCATTCCTCCGACTCGATTTGAAGAACAAATCGTCGTCGTCATCGCTATCATTAAGGACAAAACACCGCTCAACCGGCTCCGTCCTCGCGAACCTCTGCCCCTTTAAAGGAATTTTATTTATCCGGTCCGGCACCTTGCAGCTGGGGCGTGATAATCAGGGTTTTACTACTCGTGGAATCTAACTCTCCCACAAGTGCATGGAGGGTACTTGTTCTCATCGTGGTTCGGCAACTCCCTATTCCCGACGCCTGACTTTCCTCCGTCTAAACAGAATCTCTTGCCCGTCGACTTTTTTTTTCTTTTCTTCTCGACAAACATTCATACTATTCCTGAGGCCGAGTGCCTCGCTTGGATGGCGCAAATTTCACGTTCAAGTGTTGGTTTTTTGGATCGGAGAACTTGAATTTTTATCTATATAGAACAGTGGCCCTCTCCAGCTTAGCCAACCCAATGCCTCCGCAGTATCTTCCCACTCAGACATGGGAACGAAAAAGAAAAAAGAGAGAGACACCCTAGCCGATAGTCTCTCCAGCAACACACTCAAGTTTGAGATCGCGAGGGAAGAACGTGGGGATGAATTCAGGTGGCAGGCATGTTTCGGCGGAAAAATATTGCCCTCGGAAGAATGAAGAATGTCGAGGTGAACACTCTGTAATTGGGTATAAATTCCACGAGATAAGGATATACGTTACTTGCGATGAACAAGATCAAAGAGAAAAGCCATTTACCATAGAGAGAAGAGAAGGAGTGTAGGAAAGAAAACACCTCAAATGGAGAAAGGCATACGCGTCTGTGTGATGAGGAACCCACCCTCCCGTAGCTAGAGGCGGGAGCTGAACGCAACTCATCATTCCCGCCTTTTTCTTTTCGTGAACCTCGTACCCTTCAGGACCCAGCACGCGTGTTGAATCCATGGGAGGTAAACTAACTGTTTCGATTCCAAACGCGTTTTTTTTTTCCTTCTAATCTAGCTGTCGGAGTTAATTTTTCACTCACTCAGTCGTGTACATCGCATGAGAGTGGACGCTCGTTATCAGGCCAGGAAGCACCGTATGATGACCACGAGTAGAAAGAAAGGAATCGGTCACAATTCGCCAAGGAACACAGTGCTGTCCCGCTAATTTTTTATTTCTGGCTCCCAGTTCAGTGCGAAGATTGATAATTGAAGAACGTCACAGTGAAATGGCGAAGAACGAAGTTAGCATATCATTGGGTATAAATCCGCGAATAAGGGAAGGAAGGTAAGGATAGATAGGGATAAGTATATATACATGAATAAGCGATAGCCTTGAGGGTAACGATAGATGAGCTATGAGGAGGTATTAGCATAATTCTTGAATGGCGGGAGGGAAAGAACGAGTACGCACGAAGTGCTATACAAGCGCCATGACCATCTTTCCAGCACCCTGAACGTCAACCTCGACTTGTTCTCGGCAGCCCTGCATCGAGTTGCTCTCCTTCCTCGGACTGGGTTTGAAGAACAAATCATCATCCTCACTGTCATCAAGGACAAAACCCCGTTCCACCGGTTCCGTCCTCGCGAACCTCTGCTCCTTCAACAGAACCACTTTCTTCGGAGGGGGCGGCAGAGGAGGAACGCCTGGATTAACCCTCTTCACAAACAGATCGTCTGTGACGAGACACGGCGAGGATCTCGAGCGGGGGAGAGTCGGTAGCGAAGGAGGCGGACGCCGCCACTCTACTCCGTTTGGAAATACGACGCGTTCGAGGGTGGGACAAGCGGTAGCTAGCCGGGCTGCGCGTGCACGCTCGCTCACTACCATCGAGTGACCAGAGTGACTTATAGTCGAGGACGTCGAGCGCGTCCTAGCTCGTTTCGGGAGAGGGAACCTCTCATCGAGCTCTTCCTTCGCCGTTTTCACTTGTGCGATCCCGGGTTTACGCATTACCAGTACCCGGAGAGCCTTAAAGTGGGGAACGACGTTACCCCAACACACCTCGCCACCCTCGCCTTCGATCTCGAGTTCTTCAATGTTAGGGCATACAACGACAGCACTACGGAGTGTCTTTTCTTCTGTGCGTTTACCCACGGACTTGAACACGAAGCGGAGACGGCGGACGGAGGGAGGGAGAGACTCGAGGGTGGAGGTAGGACGAAAACCTGCATATATTGGGGTGGAGATAGTTATAGACACGTCGATTAGAGGACGAGAGGCCGCGAGGAGCATGATAAGATGGGGCGGGGCGTGCAGCGTGGTAAGATTAGGAAGAAGAGTGGCCGCTGGATGCGTGAATGTATCCTGAGTCGGCGTTGGAGTCGGTGGTAGCGGGGATAGCGGAGGCATGGGAAATAGAGACAGCCGACTAGGTGTGGTGGGCGCGGAAAGAAGCCGTGTACGCGTCGGAGTGGTGGGAAGTGGCGTAGATGGTGGCGAGTCATCGCCATCCTCAAGCAGGGACGGAAACCGGAGCGAGATGACATTAGTCTGGCCATCCAACCACGTGAGAAGGTCTGCCTCGGTCTGCCCGGAGAGGTGGGTGTTGCCAAACTCTATATGACGCAGACCAAACGCAGAGTGGTGTCGCACGATGTGGAGATCGAAAGAAGGGAGAACGAGGGAGTGGAGATTGTCCATGCGGGCGAGGACGCGTGGTATGAGGTACATCCGGGCCTGGGGTGATGGCCATGCAGGGACGCGCAGGGTGTGCGTGAGCGATGTGAGGTCCCGTCGTGTGACGAGGAATACCCACAGTGCGTCGGGGTTCTGCACTCCTGCCATGTCCAGGTTGCCGTATAACACAGCCTGGGCTGCAGAGAGGAAGTCACGAGAGAGTAGGGCGAGTGCGGGTACCGACGTGCGCGGGAGGAACGAGAGTATCGCAGACAGCACCTCCACTGGCAAAGGCGGGGTATCATACAGTGGTTTTGGCGGGCGGCATGCAGGGAGAGGCGGGACCTGAACACGATACGCATGCATGACCTTTGCATGCTCCTCAATCGACGGCCCGAGCCCAGACGGCCTACGAATATCATCCATCGATGACTCACTGGACGACACGGACACCTTGACCTCTTCCTCAACTTCTGACGCCGACTCTTCCACAACTCCAACTCGTTCCACCACTCGTTGCGACGAAGGCTTGCTAAAAATAGTCGACATCCTTTTCATCAACCGTCCTCCAGCTTTGACTGGTGTTATCGTCGTGGCAGTGTGTCGACGCTGGAGGAACATGGTGGTCTCTGAGACCCTGCATGAAAAAAGGACAGTGGGAGAAAGGAAAATCTAGAGTTTTGGCTGCCCTTGACGACAATTGATGCCGTTGATACAGATCGCATGCCTCATGACGTCAATTTCATTTATTCCGCGGATCCTTCCGAATTTAATTTCCACGGCCCCGTCACCGCAAAGCACTAAGAATCGAAGTTGTCTTCTTGATTTCTTCCCCCCGTCTACTTGCTTTCTGTCCTCGATGCTCAATTCATGTAAATATCGCGACGTACCTGTCGTCCCCCTCAATTACCTATGTTTTCTGTTCTTCTGATCCTATCTTTGATAACCTCGCCCTTTTATGACAGCCGGTATTCTGGATTTTCGGTTACTTCGGTGCTTACGGTTACGAGCCTGTCTATACCAAAACCGTGCTGTCTTGTAAAAATAGCCTTGTGAACCACTGTGCGCTCATTCTCACGGACTAGAGTGGTCTTCCCTATCGTGCATCTCTCTTCACAGGATCATCCAGGATGAGTTCTCCGCCCGCCATAGACTCAAGAAAGGCCACAGCGGCAACGATTCTCCTTCCCTCTGATGTGTTCCGCGAAACGCGTCATATCCCACGGTATATTGTTCTTCATCCTTCGCAAATACACTTCTCTCACTAGTACCCATCCCAACGCCGCCAGATCTCGTTTCTAGGAGGTTACCCGTCCATCTCCGTTCCTCCCACCCCGACTAAACAGACGCTGGGCCCATCCATCCATCCATCCATCCATCAAATAGGTTCAGTTCCGTTCGGGGGCGACTAACTACGGTTCCCGCTGAAATAATGATAATCTCTTGTCTCTCATCTCAAGCATCAGGACCCCCCTCCCTTGTCCTATACGGAAAATAAGCTCTACCTGTCATCGGGTGTCGTCCTCAATCGCCAAAAAACCTACAAGTCATCCAACGGATACACTCCTGTTTATAAAACTGTCGACGAAGCAGAGGGTTTATTCTCACCCTGGGCATGGATATCGCGCTCAGTTGAGAAGGAGCCCCCCATCTCTACTTCTCGATGGGCGCACGAGTTCTCCTCCTTCCTTCCGACCATGCTCCAACTCTGAATTTCTAGGGCCTAGGCGGAGCATCACAGTTGAAGGATTCCCGTTCCAACGAAACGGGATCTCCCGTCTGTTATACCTAGGTTGGATTGTTCCTCACTTATTTAAACAAGACGCTCTCATCCATCCACCAAATTCGGTTTAGTTCAGTTTATGGAGACTTGAGTTCCCTGTCGATATCGCGCTCCGCAACAATCAGGACTCCTTCCAGGGACAGTGGATACTAAATGCTAAAGACAAGCTACACATCATCAGGTATTCAGCGGAATTATCCTTAGTCGTGAACAGAAGCCAAAAAAAAACTTACAAGTCGTCGCACGGATAACATGTAAAGCATATCCGATTTCTCTCACTAATACCCCTGCGAACCGACCCCGATACTTCAAACTCGGCCTCGTGGTCCGTATATGGGCGCCCTGGACAACTGTTTTTCTCTCTGCAGTACTAGCAATACACCCACCCCCTGATGATTATCCCCTTTTTCATCTCTTAAACACATCCACTCCTCTCCTCTACCAACACGATAAATTCCTACACGGGCTCGATGTTAGATGATCTATACGCAGCTCTGCTTCCCAGCCATTTGGATTTCCTCGAATATTACTGTCGACGAAGCCTAGAGTTTATTTTTTACGGCGGGCATGGGGACTTTCTTTTCATTCCGTTCCTGAACAACTCGGGAGTTAAGAAGAAGAGTCCGTCTCTATGTATATACTTCTTTCGACATTCGACTCTGATGGATATTTCAAGCGTTGCCCAGTTATTCGAGCGCGGTTCTCCCCTTCCTTCCGAGGCGCATATCTCTCACGTAGACATCGCTCTAGTCGTTCTTTGCCAGCGAGTAATGTAATCCTCTTTCACACTAAGCTGTTCTCCGAAATAAATTTTTACTGTGGTGTGGACAAGTACGGACGTATTCAGTGGATATAAAATCGCCCGCGTGTAGCTTTATCTATACGCTATGTGTCTATAGATTTCGCGGGCACTCCCACAGCAATCTCTCGTCTCGTCTGAAGTAAGAATATTTGAGGCTCCTCCCCTCCTCCTCCCTGAATACTCAATACCCAGAACGCGATGAGGGGCCCTGTATTCCGCCATCATTCCCACGTGGTTTCCATCCTATCATCATTTACCACCTGCTCCCGCAATAAATCTCTCCAGCCTGATCCCTCTTCTCCAGATCGAGAGGAGTTAGTTCAAGTAGTTCAAACACAAATTGTCGCCACCACCACCACACGACAAGGCCAAAAAAAAAAAAAACTAATCAAGCACGCGAGATCCACGTCCACTTTTTTTTTTCCTGGCCTCTCGAACCACGGGAAGAATTCCCTTTCAATAAGGAGGAGTCTACAAGGTTCCCCACCTCGCACGCATGTACTTGACTGATATAAAAATAGGGCTCCAGTCTCCGGAAATCAAGTCTGAGAAGGAAATCCCTCCATTATAATGTAGACACGTTCAGCATTTGTCGAGGATACCTCAATTAGACCTCGTCACCCAGCGGTTTCAAGGGCACACTCGCCTGACATTCATGAATCGGGGATAACATACATGCACATCAAAAGTCAAATCCTCGCTGTTGACTCTATCAGAATAAAATCAACAGTGGTCGTATGAATGGCAGGAAAAATGAAGATGCGAGGTCAGGGCTCCAAATCCGAATTTGTATGGGAGCAGAGGGAGGGGGGGGGAGGGTTAGTTGGAGAGAAACGCGGGCACCACAGTTGAAGTCGGAAGGAAACCCGAAGGCGGGCCGGGCCGCGTGCCACATGTGCATCAGGTACCCTTCCTTCCTTCCTTTTCATATGGAAACGGGGGTCTTTGCCTGTTATATATCCCGTTTCTTTCCAGGAACCGCCAATCTTCGCAGTTTCAGCACTCTCAATCTGGATCTCCTGGCGGTAGATGGCAGGAGGAACCTGAGCAAAAAAGGAAAGGGCAGTGGCGTGGAATTGTTCCTCACCTCCAGTCTCTTCGGATATCCGTTACAATGTGTGTAGAAGGTGCGAAAAAGAAGCAGAAGGAAACATACAGTAGTCGGCGCACCTAACAACTGTACGAATACAGTTCTGTCAGTAAAGGTTTTCACTGACACCGCATCATTTCTCCTACGGTGCTTTTGCGCTCCTCTCACAGATTTCTCTGCGTCACGTAGACAGTTTTGCACTATACCCTTGACATGCGAGATATTTGATACAACGCGGTCAAACAGCAGCAACGAGTAGTCGAAGAAAATTCAGGGTTGAGGTGTAGAAGAGTTTGTGTCAGAGCTGCGTCACACTCCGCCATTTCCAGTGGATGC
Organism: Desarmillaria tabescens; assembly: GCF_030435595.1. NCBI lineage: Eukaryota > Fungi > Basidiomycota > Agaricomycetes > Agaricales > Physalacriaceae > Desarmillaria > Desarmillaria tabescens. The sequence continues at coordinate 23,699 of NW_026848411.1, read as the reverse complement.
GGTGACTCTCATACCTCAGTTCTTCCACGTATGTTGTCGCTAGGACGTTTACTGTTGCTTTGTCACTTACTTTGCACTTTTCAGGGCGTATTTTATGGCAAAATCGACATGCGGGATCTTTCGGATCCTAACGTTAACGCGCTAGCCTCACGAAAGATATCCTGTGGCTATTACCGTTTGCGCCCAACCTACGCATATTTCCGTCCAATTTCCACAGTCGAGTCCCTGTTTCCACCCATCCTTCTCTCGTGTTCCATGTCTATCAATAAGCACACAGAAGAAAAGACACCCCGCAGTGCCATCGTTCCGCACTTCAAGTCCCTCCGAGTGTTCGTCATACGAGAACCGGTAAAAGACAGCGAATGAAAGGCTCGATGAGCGGTTCTCACGGAACGAAACGAACCAGAACGCGTTCAACGCGTTCTATGATCAATTTCTTCAGCCATTCAATGGTGATGAGCAAAGTGTACACACGTAGCCTGTCTAGCCAATACGTGTCCTGCACTCGAGCGAGTCGTCTTTCCCAATGGAATAGTAAGTAAAAACAGAGCGCGATACAGTTATGTGATTACGGCCATCCTATTATACACCTCAAACGTTAAAGGGCACATACATAGAGAATGCAATGATTCATATCCCCGGACATTCAAAGCGCAGAGGTTCCTGTCACTCCGCGTACACGACCTTCAACCCGTCGTCAATTAGATCCTGCCACATACTAGCGTAGGGGTCGCTGAGGGTAAAGGGAGAACGAAGGTACACGCTCTCCAATTGGTCTATGCTCGGGTTATTACATTTCCTGCGAGCCATGAGCATCTGAATGAACATGGCGCATTCACAAGTGATCGTCAATTGGCGGAAGTCGAGGGTTCGTAGATGAACCAGGGGTACGAGCATTAATACTAGGGCGAGTGCTGTAATGTCACCTGGATCCGTCAAGGGGGACAATATAGCAAGGTGGCGGAGATTAGCGACGGAGTTGAACAGTGTCGATATATCCCTGTCGTCGTAATCTTCATCGCTAAACTCGAGTTTTAGCCTTGTAATCACGTTGGACTCCGGTATGGCGGGGAAAATGGTGAATCCTCTACGGTAGATGAGACTCAGATTAGTGAGATTGGGGATAGAAAGCAAAGAGAATATCTGATCATTTTCGGGGTGGGAAGGTGTTGGCGTCCTATATAGATAAGTGAGGGTCAATGAGGTAAGATCCGGGAGAGGGATGGCTCTATGGTCTGCAGGGACTGCGAATACACCCTTTCCATATGCGATATGGAGATGGTCCAGATTGTTCAATTGTCGAAGGATATCGATATCTTGTTGATCAAAAATTTGAAGGCCAAGGTAAGTTATCTGAGTCCATGGGAATCTGAAAGAAAAATGAAGGCCGTCGCTGACCCACAAGCAGACAGTTTTCAGCTTCGGCGCATATTCGAAGACGTCAATGATAGACTCTACACCTCCCGATGATAATTGCCCCCAATTAGGTGGAAGTGGCGTTGTAAAAATGAGATTATAGAGCTGATCAAAACGTCCTCGCCACCATGAGAACGCCTGATAAGATATGAGGGAAGCGTCGATGCGAAGGTTTCTTATTAAGGAACAGCGCGCGGAAATGAGAAAGAGCAAGGGGTGGGTAGAAATATCTGCATCGGGAAAACATGAAAGCGACACAGTGAGAGGGAAAGATTTAGATCTCTCAAGTCGGAGTCCAGTCATAAACATCTGACGGACGACTATTGTGGGTTTGTCATCGTGTTTGATCACTAGTGACATGGATGACCACACCTCCGGTGCGTTCACAATGGTTGACCTCCACCTATGAGAGACCTGCGCCAACGTCCAGGGCGATTCCCTGCTATCGAGACTATTGCAGCTGTCGAATCGCTGCGAGGTGGAGTTCATGACCTCGTGTGAGGAAGGGATGGTCTCGAGAGCAATGGCGCGGAGAACGTCAGATGACAATCTTCGTATAGGAGAAGATAGTGTTCGAGCATCATCGATTTTTGCTTCAAGAACTCTACGCTCGTGAATTAGCGTAGTGAGGTGTTCCTTGGCATGCGCTATCTTCTGGTCAAGGTCTGCGAGACGCCCAGGACCGTTCCTGACGGTGCTCTGGAAATCGGAGAGTTCTCCGTCAGACGGAGGATCGTTGCATCTCAACAGCTTTGAGACACGAGGTGGACGTTCGTGGCCTGAAAACGTTGTTTCCGTGAAGCAAGCACATGTAGGACAGGCATCGGGAGGATTAATCGTTGACATCTGCGAGTTTCAGAAAATGAGATACAGGGCAAAAGACAACAGAAATCGGATAGCTGTACCTTCGTTAAAGTTATTTGATGACTCCTGGAGGTGGCGGTAGTAGAAAGAGGGTTACACGAGGTCATGATGGATCACACGTTTAACAATTCGCACTACAAAAAAAGAAGCACGGTGCCCTTGCGTCGTGTGTTGTTCCTAGAGCCACGTTGTACTAAATTTCAACAAGAGAACAGAACACAATTAATTGTCGAATTTCCATGCATGTCTAGTGTATGTGTTATTTGAAGTCAACAAATGTAGCCAGATAGCTATATAAAGCAGAGAACGACCCAGTCGTATGGAGTAATACTGGTCGATGGTAGGAAGTCCGAGCTTTAGTGGGAGGGGCGGAACCTGGACCCGATATACATGCATGAGCTTAGCATACTCCTCGGCCCATGGGTAGAGTCCAGACAGCCTGCGAATATCATCCATCGAGGAGTAACACGATGACGCCGAAACCTTACTTCCCCCTCCTTCTTCAGCCTCTGACACCGACTCCTCCACCCGTTCCACAACCACACGTTGCGACGACGGCGTGCTAAAAATAGTCGACATCCTCTTCATCAACCGTCCTCCAGCTTTAACTGGCGTCATCGTCGTGGCAGTGTGTCGCCGTTGGAGGAACATCGTCGTCGTCGTGCATGGAAAAAAAAGAGTGAGAGAGAAAGGGAAATCAGAAATCTAGAGTTTTTGGCTGCCCTTGACGGCAATTGACGCCGTTGCATGCGTGATGACGTCAATTTCATTTACTCCGTGGCCACGGCCCCCGGTGCAAAGCGCTGCCCTACGAATCGGAGTTGTCTTCTTGATTTCTTTCCCCCGTCTACAACTTGCTCTCTGTCCCCGATCCTCAATTCATGTAAATATCGCGGCGTACCTGGCGTCCCCTCAATGACCTGTGTTTTCTGTCCTTCTAATTATATCTTTGATAACCTCACCCTTTTACGACAGCCGGTATTCTGGACTTTCGGTTACTTCGGTGGTCACGGTTACGAGTCTGTCTATACCAAAACCGTATCATCTTGTAAAAATAGCCTTGTGAACCACTATGCACGATTTCCGCTCTCATTCTCACGGACCTTCCCTATCGTGCATCTCTCTTCACACGATCATCCAAGTTGTCGACCCTCCCTTTCAGCTGAGTACCCTGCCCGTCATAGACTCAGGAAAGGCCACAGCGGCAACGAATCTCCTTCCCTCTGATGTGTTCCCCGAAATGCGTCATATCCCATGGTATATTGTTCTTCACCCTTTGGAAATACACTTCTCACCAGCACCCATATCCATCCCAACATCGCCAGATCCCGTTTCTAAGTGCCTCACCGTCTCCCCCGTTCCTCCATTCCTCCTACCCCTCCCTCCCATCCATCCATCAAATATGTTCCGTCCAGTTCGGGGAGACTAACTCGTAAATATCGCCCTCGGTCCCCGCCACCGAAATAATGATAATCTCTCGTCTCTGGTCTCAAGAATCAGTATCCCCCTCCCCTACCTCCCCTTCCTATACCGAGAAAAGCTGGGCCCCGTTCTACCCATCAGTCAAAAAACCCACAACGTCGCACGGATACATATCCTACTCCTCTCGCTAATACGACCCCGCCCTCGTTTTCCTTTGCAGTCGACATATACCCCCTTCCCATCTCTCTCTCCACCAACCACAGCAATTCTCTACTTGGATCGACGTTAGATGATCCTCTGTTTATATACCTGTCGACAAAACCCAACCCAGGGATTATTTTTCCACGGCTGGCATAGATATCGCGCTCAGTTGAGAAGAAGTTCGTTTCTATTTCTCGTTGCCAAATTATTAGGGAACACTTTTCTTACATGCTAATCCTCCCCTTCCTTCCAACCGTGCTCCAAATCTGAATTTTAGGCGAGATTAGCTGGAGCAAATACGTACGTGGCCACGCGCGTCAAAGTTGAAGGACGAAGAGGCAAAGCCGAGGCCATGTCCTTTTCCAACGAAACGGGATCTTCGTCTGTTACCTCACCGAGCAAGAACCCGAGGTAGAGAGGCAGTAATGTTGGATTGTTCCTCACTCTTCGGGTGTTGATAAGGTACGGGAAAAGAAACAGCGAGAAACATACACTAATCAGTGCGTATCTCCAGGTTCTGCCTTTCCGCATCTATCTCCCTGTGCGAAATACGGTCCTACCAGTAGAGGTTCTCACTGTTGTCGCATCATTTCTCCTCGTGTCCCGGGTTTGCGTCACTTTCTCTGCGCGACGTAGACTGTGACTTTGACGTGCAGGATCCTTAAGTCATTATGGGTAACTACCGTCATATATGAAGGAACCTCATGAGTCTGAAGACACCGTCTCCGTCTCTGCAGCCTTCGATTTCTATCTACATGTTGTCGCCATCACTCAGCTTTTGGTGCGCACTGTACCAAATTTGGCCAGCACTCGTTTCTCCACAAATGAGGAGAAGTAGGTTAGCTAAGTTATATGCGTCGCTGGATGGCCACACCAGCGTTTTTTCCCTCCGATTTCTGTCTCTGTTCGACGACGATGATGGATCATCACCGTCTATTACCCGGCATTCCTGCATGTGCCTGCACTCTCTCTGTGCTCACTCTATTATCAAACCTACACCGTCCGCTGCACCGACAATCCTCCTCGCACCACCCGTACCTCTGCATCACCCTTTCCGCTTGACCATACACTGGATTTTGTCCTACATCCACACACGAGTCCCTTCCTTCGTCTCTCCGCCTTCTACGCTTCGTGTTTATGTCTGTCAATAAGTGCACGAAAGAAAAGAGCCTCCGGGGCGGGGTCTTCGTATGCCCAAAACATTGAGGAGCTGGTTATAGAAGGCGAGGGCGGTGAATCATGCTGGTATAGCGTCATTCCGCTGGGAGTGCTCAATATATAACAACCGGGAATGGTACAAGTAAAGGCAGCAAAAAAGAGCTCGATGGACAGTCCTCTCTCTCGAACCGAGCCAGAATGCGTTTGACGTCTTCTACGATCAGTTATTCCGGCCATTCGATAGTGGTGAGCAAGTCTGCATGCGTAGCCACGTCTAGCCAATATGCGCCCTTCCTGCGAGTGCGTCGTCTTTTCCAAAGGAATAGAGTGGCGTCGTCTGCCTCCTTCGCTACCGACTCTCCTCTGCTTGAGATCCTCATCATGTCTCGCCGCAAATGATCTCTTCGTGAAGAATATCGAACATAATATTCTTCCTGTGCCGATACCCTCAGAAGGAGAACTTCGTTCCCTTGAAGGAGCAGAGCTTCGTAAGGACAAAACCCGGTATGTGTCTGTCTGTTCGCACTTTGCTATTCGGGAATCATACTAACATTGTGTCATAATTCATGTACATCTCATTTCACGACTATCGGTTTCCACTGCCCTTTATGTATATATTCTTATCAATAATTGTCCTTACTTTTCTTTCTTGATCCGAGGATTTAAACCTAGTTGCATGTAATCTTCGTTCTTCAAAACATCGCCAGGATTCCAAATCATCCTTGCTCAATATCGTGTTCCAATGTGCCCATCATGACCTGCCTAGAACCAAGTAACCGTTTCTTCCACCTTTGCAACTGAGATACATGGGGGTTTTCAGATGACTCGGTGCCAGTATCGGGTGATATCAAAGGATATGAACATATTTAATTGACAGCAATTCTAAGGATTCAAACTGTTCACCCACCGGGTAGCTGTGAATATTACGATGCTTTGCAGCCTTCACACATTCAACCAGGACATCGATAACCTTTTTTACGCTCTTTGTACGCTTCAGCTCCTCTCGAGGTTGTTGGAGTTTCAAGTGTCGCGCATCACAGTGCAGTTGACGTCGGGATCATCGGTTGTCAGGGTTAGTCAGGCAAGAACTCGTTTATTACATCCTGTTGCTTCTATTAGTGTACACGGTGAGTAGATAAATAGGTAGTCGAATGAAGACAACCCTCGCCTGTTTGCGAGGGTTCCCTGCTATATCCGGGTGAGCGGCTGGAGAATTACCACTTATCTCAACACAAACAGGCAGCATAACCCACAGTCCTTGTCGCTCTCGTTCTCTGTGCTGACTCTCGAGACTATCGCTACATCGCCACCCCGACACTGGTGTCGAGATCACCTTTGTCACTTGCTAGACCACGAGACGGTCTGGTCGTTCGCTTTGCTGGTCCACGAGACGGTCCGGTTGTTCGCTTTTCTGGTCCACGAGACGGTCCAGTTGTTTGTTTTTTACTCTCCACATTCGTTGTTTGCCGCGTCGAGATTGCCTATAGAGCAAAATGTCGGACGAGTTGTTTGGTGCACGTTTTCCCAAGTTATCGGTCGGAAACTTTGCGGAATGGCGCGTGATGATGGAGGCCGAGCTCACACGTCGAAGGCTCTGGACTGATATCATCGAGATTGAGGTTGATGGAGATGGGAAGTCGGAGTCAGAGATCTTGGTGGAGATCACGACGAAGTTGAAGGCGCGGGATAAGCAGAAGATGGCCGAGGCTAGGGCCGAGATGATTTTGAGGGTGGATGTCGGGCAGCTGGCGCACATGGACTCGAAGGACCCACGGGAGATTTGGGGGAACTTGCAGACTGTGCATCGTGCACAGGGCTTTGCAATGAGCTTGTCTTTGCGAAGGAAGTTCTTGACGGCGAAGATGCTTGAGGGCCAGGGCATGGAGGCTTGGGTTGGAAAGATCAGGCGAATGGTGAAGGCGATGGAACTAGCTGGTATCGACGTCAGCGACCAAGATCTAATCCTCGCACTCACCATGGGACTCCCCCCTTCCTACGAAAATGTCATTATCAACTTCGACACGACGCCACCCGACCAGCTCACACTCTCAAATGTGATCGTTCGCTTGCTCAACGAGGAGAAGCGTCAAGCGTCGCTTGCTCCTGAACGCACCGAGGTAGATAAGGAAGAGGATGGTGATGTTGCAGCTGTCGCCTTTCGTAGCGGAAAGGTGAAGGGCAACAGTCGAGTTGACCCCATTTGCTTTTTTTGCGATAAGCCTGGGCACTTGAAGGTGGATTGTGAGGAGAGGGCAAAGTGGTGGAAGTCGAAAAAGGGGAAGACTGCGACGGCGGACTTCGCCGGGTTGGCTTATGAGAGTGACTCCGATGTTGCTTTCTAGGCTATATTTTTCCCACCACGGTGTTCACCTTCCGGGGGTGTACACTGTATGTTTTCTCCTCTCATTTTTTCTTTTCTTTTCTTGGGATTGATGCGCAAACTTGCGGGGGTGTGTTGGAGTTTCAAGTGTCGCACATCACAGTGCAGTTGACATCAGGATCATCGGTTGTCAGGGTTAGTCAGGCAAGAACTCGTTTATTACATCCTGTTGCTTCTATTAGTGTACACAGTGAGTAGATAAATAGGTAGTCAAATGAAGACAACCCTCGCCTGTTTGCGAGGGTTCCCTGCTATATCCGGGTGAGCAGCTGGAGAATTACCGCTTATCTCAACAGAGGTATGCCACAGTAATCGTCGGCATAGTGGCTCGGTCGGAAATTGTCTCCATCAGACTCTACGAAGTTAAGAAAAGTATCCCAATTAGGGTGATCAGGAGCAATTGAAACCAGGGTGGACAAGATATGTCATGGCTCAATTCCATTGTGTGCGATGCTCATACAAATGGCAAAAGTGACGGATCCCTGATGAAGGTCATCAATATGTGATTGAAGGACCTCTGGTTGGATATGTATGATGTGATTCCCCTCCTCTGCCTCATTTTTTGCTTCTGAGAGCAGAGTGATATAGCTCTGTAATGTGTCGATGAAATCTTTATGGAGTGAGCCATTGCAAGCAATAAACTGCAAACTTTGTTCCTCCTGAAAAGTATCATATGCATGGTAGATGCCTCCCGAGAGTCCCTGACTTAATAAAACGCTAATTGCACCGAAAACTGAGTCAAAGCCCCAGAAAAACATGCCAGGGAAGTTCTGCTGATGATATCCTTCGCTTTGGGCTATGACACGAAGGATATTGGAAAATACAGGCCTTGTGGCCCATTCTACAAGAGACACCATGACATCAACCTCAGAGCCTTGCTTTATAAACCAAGCTACACATTCGAGAGCCAAATATTGGCATATCCAAATATGGCCTTCAGCAGCTGAGCTATTCTCAGGGTGGATATCAGTCCCCACAAATAAGTTGGATGTAATGTAAGTGAGTAGCGCCTCAGATACACCACGATGGTAGAATGAATAGGACGGATCAGGAACATGAAGACGTGATATAATTGTAAAAAATGTAATGAGTAACAGCCGGTATTGGGAGAATTTCCAATCAGGAGTGAAGAAGAGATGTTCATTTGAATTGTAATGCACTAACTTGGATTGAACAACGTTTGCCTCTAAACTGTCACTCGTGTTCGGTGATTCAGTTGTGAAGAGGGCGTTGCAATCACTAGGTTATGAACGATAGTTCTTAGGCACGAAACAGGGAGTTTCTGCGTGAAAAGTTAGGAGTGTATAACTTTAGCCAAAGCTGGGGTGTAAGACCACAGCGAGGCTCGTTTAAATACATTATGGTATTTACTAGTATGTACTGCTCCCATATCTCAGTGCATGCTGTCCCAATGCAGTGCTGTCTTCTATGTCCTCTGTATCATATGGTACTTGGTATAGGAGAAGTCCTCCTGCGAATAAGAAGACTAGCATCCATAGGGTGCAATCTTCTGAGGAGCATATGTGGCGGCCTGTCCATCCTAGGATGTGATCAGAGTCGACCTAAAGAAGCATGACTGGGTGAAGGAGGGTCAGGCCCATAGGAGTGTGATCAGTCTATGGGCCATCAAATGGATCATGTGTGTGAGCGGTGGATCCAGGGACCTATCAGGGAAGACTGATGGTTGTGTTGTGGCAATGCTCTGATGATGCAGTGTGAGCGTGATGATGCTAGAAGCGCTCCTGTGAGTAAGAAGGGCAGCATCTGTATGGTGCTGCCTCCCACCGTGTATGGCTGCAGAGCCCATGACAGAGTCCCAGTGATGTGGTCCATGGTGCGAGGTAATGCCATGTGGGCGATGCGACCGGGCAGGTCATGAATGATGCGGATCAGGTATGAGGAATGATGATGAGAGTCGAATGACGAGTTGCCAACTTGCCACGATAAGATACCATGATAAGATAAGATAAGCAAAAAATAGGGGTGAATTCATGACATTACCCCCTCACTAAGACTCGGTCGTCCTGACTGAGTCAGTGTAAGGTTCACCTTTTCCATTTGTTGTTCATCAGGGGAGATGCAGAATGCTTGGCTGTGTCTGAAGCTGGACCCAGGGAATCTGGGAAGAGTATTGAGCTCTCGGTCCCTTGAAGTATCAGGTTCACCTTCTGAACTGAAGGGCTTTCCTCTAGTGCATCTCGCCATGGAGGTCTGTCATCTTCCTCCTCTTCAATAAGCTCCAGTAGACTTATTGAATCGATTTGTGGATTCTCCATCCCACCAGTAAGCACTCTTTCATATGCTTCTAGCTGTTTCTTTTGCGAGGACCTTGAAGGGTCCAGCTCACTTGTTGGCCTGTTTTGGCCGGTCGTGGTAAACAGGGGTTGGTGTCTGACCCTGTCGCATTTGTCACAAGTTGGCTGTAGATGTTTTGTCAGGATGTTATAGGTTTTCCATTGGACAGAGCCTGCTGCTGTTGGGTGGTTTTTATGGAGTCCTTCCACGAGAGTTACTGCCGACTTCTCTTGGCAGCAAATAAACCTTTGTAGCCATTTGGTAAATGATTGTCGATTTTTTGAAGAGCCAGGAGATGATATGGTGTTATCCCTTTGCTGCTTCAAGTGTTGCAAATTGTGACCGTCTTTCATCGATGGCGTAGGTTCCTATTATGGCACTAATTGCGCCCTCGCTAGAGTCCACTTCCAGGTGGAACTTCCTCTTTGTCATTTGGGATGGCAAGCACGACATCAGGCAGAGCTTGTTTCAATGTAGTGGTGTGGTGCAGATTGCACCCTTGCACTGGAGCTTCGCTCCCAGTGTAACTTCTGTGTGACATACCCATGGCTGGGGTGTAGTGATTTCGGCGGTTCAGAATTTGTGACCTTAGATCATCAATCCTTAACTTGGATTGAACAAGGTTTGTCTCATATCGATATCAACACTCATTGGGTGATTTGGATATTGGAGACCCTTGCAATCGCTGGGTTAAGTGAGGTGATCTCTTGGAGATGAATTCCTTCGTTGGGGTTCTTGTTGGTGCTCCATCTACAGTAGAGGTCAGTCTCTCCATCTTGGTAGGTTGTGCATGGGCGCCACTATCTGCAAATGTTGCTGATTAGTAACTGTTGACTGTTCTCAGTCATCGATCTTTTATTTAGGAGGGGGTTCTCCTGACGATCTTCCATCTTTGAGGTCACATAGCATTCCAACCCTCGTGTGGGTGGTATTGACCATGCTTGTCATAAATATGAGATTTTTATGAGGTTTACTCCTCAGGTTGGAATCTGGATAGATTCCGGGTACTTTTGGCTGTGTGGCTGCCATAGCCTCGCGTTTGCCGACAAAAGGCTTTCATGGCCTTGCGTGTCCCAGCGAAAGGGGAATAAATATGCATAACTGTTGGTTTTTAAAGGTTTTCCTCCTTCCCTATGTTTCTGGACAGAAGGAATTTTCTGTCCATAATGATTCATCCAACATATCTTGCTACAGAGTTCCCCACTCTAGGAGCTTCTCCTTGGTGGTAAGGTTGGTTGGAGTCCTCATTGAATACAGTTGTATGGCTTCCGCAGCCTCGCATGTCCCAGCAAAAGGGATTGGCAGTAGTACCTGTACGGGCAGGGTCCAATAAGTCTGGTTTTGGTGGTTAACAGTCACGAGCATAGTGTCAGTTACTGTTGTGGGGATTCGTTGTGATCATTCTTTGTGTCGCATTAGTCTTGAATAGAGACGTAGTTCCTTGAAGGAGTCCTCAAGGGGAGAGCCAGCTCCCTGAGATCTTCACTTCTTAGAGACTCCTCCTGTTCGATCCTAGCTGTTGCTTGAATGCTGGCTTGAAAAAACGGCTTCGTGGTTCTCCCAGGCAACTATTATGGCATGTAATTCCTGGGTATACTTCTCATAATGGCCTATGTCCTTCAGCATTCCAGATGCTTGTAGAGACATGGCTATGGTGATGGGAGTAGTGGGCATCATCAGACTCTGGGTTGTCACCCGGGTTACATTAGGGCTTCATTCCAGGTTCCCGAGGGTGTTCCCACTTTGGTGTTCAGTTGTATGGCTTCCGCAGCCTCACATTTCCCAACGAAAGGGATTGGCAGTACCCATGGATTGGGGGTCCAACAACTCTGGTTTAATTAATGATTTTTTGTGAAGGTTTTGTCCTTCCCCTGTTGATCGGGATGAAAGGGATTTATCATCCTTTTGACTCAGTTATCCAGGAAGATTCCTCGACGTTTGACAATAGTTCGTTTTTCTCATTGCAGTGGAGCCTTCTGGTTTGGTCTTCTGATTTGTTCAAAGGTTTTCTCCTCCTCTATAAGTCGTATCATTTGTTTTTAAAGGCTTTCTTCCTTTCCTGTGTTTCTGGATAGAAGGGATTTACTATCCATTGTTTGAGCCAATGGCTCCTGATTTGGACTGTTCTTCGGGGGTATAGTTAACAAGGTGGCATCTTAAAGGTTTGACTATGGCACATGCTAAGGTTGTTTGTTTACACATAGGGCTCCAATCTGGTGCCGATATTCAGCGACTCAGATGCAAGGAGTGTGTCACCAACCAATCTTTTAGCAGGGCCCTTTAGTCAGGGAACTTGGTGTCATTTGTCAGTTTGCTACCTTCCGAAATTCGTCGAAAAAGGAATGCAGGGGATTGGGAGGATTGGTCACATTCCCAAGTCCTTCAGTACTGTGTTTATATGGTAGTGGTATGATCCATTCAAGGCAGTTATTATGGCTAATAACTCCCCTTCTTGAGTACTATTCATGCTAACCGACAACAGTGGGGTACAGACCACTTCATACATGAGTTCTGATTTTCACGCTTTGTGGGTCCATTGTTAATCAGTCAGGATAGGATTTTTGTGGATTTTCTCCAATGGCAGGTTGTTTAGGCTGTGCATTAATCACCTAACTTCTTTGTCCGTCAAGAGTATATCCATTATAAATGGGTTTTGTGGCCTTTGATTTAAGGCGCATGGTCCTTCGGGTCCACATAGGCATATAGGGTGCATCTGGTCTTTCTTATCAGGGAGGTCTCATGGGTGAGTCGCCTCTCCTCATTACCACCTGTTTAACAGTCATGAGCAGAGTGCCGGTTACTGTTTTTTACAGGGGTTGTAGAGTCTGAGTGTTACTCCTACACTTCATGAGTTCCTCCTCTTGGATGAGTTTAACCAGAATTTCTTGGTGTCGCTGGTCCGAAGGGTACTCCTCCAATGAGTACTCGAGGTTTCCCTCTTTCGGCATCGGGGACTTCCCCCTGTCGCTGTTTGCTGCAGGACTTGTGGCCTGTTGTGCTTCTGCAGTTACTTAGCTTTCTGCCTGTTCACTTGCACTACTAAGGTCTTTTCCACTTGGGGATGGCCCGCACAGTCCAGATTTTTAAGAGTTCTGTAAACTCTTTTGGTAGCTGCAATCAGTGAAGAGCCTCGGAAAATGAGCACTAACTGGATGTCAAGTTGGTGTTCATTTTCCGGTACTTCTCGTCGTCAGGTACTTTAATAACAGTTACCTTTTTATTTGCTTGGTTGCCTCGAGGGGAGAACCGGCTCCCCGAGGACTTACTCCCCAGAGACTCCTTGTCTCTGCCTCGAGCAGTATGGCTTTTGCCCTGTAACATCTTTGTTCTTGAAGGGTCCTCGCCCTTGTCCTTTACCCTAATGGGTAGTTCAGTAACCCTTCGTGGATGCACACATGTTGGCTTGTCAGGGAGTCCGGTAGGATTCTCCTGATTCCTTGCCTCAGCTGCTTTTCCAATGCGAGCTGCTGTTACAATTGGGGTAGGAGCAGTGACCTGGTGACATGCGTGCAACGCATTCACACATGTAATTTTGCGAATTCTAGGAATGCAAATGTGTGGGTGCCCCATGAATAATATTAGAGTGCATGTAAGGCATAGAGCGCTACACACTGAGGCAGAAAGCACTATAATAAAAATAATATGAGTAGAGCGCATGGCTTAGACTTAGAACGGCACACTTGTGTCATTTAAGTGTGCAGTCTCAGTGCTTATACACACACACTGTGCCCTCCTCTGCAGTGTATCACTCAATTAAATTCACTGAAGATAATATATTGAAGGTGCTTCGCGCTACATTGATCTATGACGCACGAACCCTGCTGATCTGGCAATCACCGAGAAACGTCATCCTGAACGAAGAATCAACAAGTCCGGATACTCTAAGGAGTTCTCGGCTGGAGAGAAATAAAACCCGCTGCCCATATGAAATATTAAACTAGAAATGGTTGCACGGCAACCAATAAAATAAAACTCGCTCACTAGATAAGTTGCGTGGCACTGTAATTAAATCCGCGGAGCCAATAAGAAGACACATGCCACATGGCATGACGAGGCTAGGCCTTGCCAAGTGGAGAAAACAGCGGTAGCACGTGCACCGACACAGAGTGCTGAGTAAAATAATGATTACTATCACTACGGCTGACACGGCACGCAAGAGAAGGGAGTCCGAGGTGGAGCATTGTCTATTTTCAGTATTTACATTTCATATAGTTAACGGTAAATATAAGAGCGGTAGTTACAGGTAGTTAGCAAGTTTTCAGACCCCCGCAGTTGTACTACGAAGCAGCGTGCTGTTACGACTATTCCTTTTTTTTTTTCTTTTTCTTTCCTTTCCTTTTCTTTTCTTTTCTTTAGTCAGCTGGATTACGCACAGGCGATCATCACGGACTGACTCCCACAGTACTATTTTTAGCATTACAACGAGTATTTAAGTAGAGCCTCAGCTGGTCTGAACCTCAGCTTCGGCTAAGGTTAATTCTACCTAACGTCGAACTCCGTCCTTCGTGATTATCTGTCCCATCGACTTTTATCGCCTTTGGCCTGCTAGAGCGTTGTCTACCGAAGTGCGAGTAGCGATCCTAGCACGATCTAAGTCGATAGAGTTAGTGGCTAACATTTAGCCGAAGCTCATCTTCAGTTGCCCAACGACTTATCGTTGCCCAACATTTTTCCTATTATTCTCTTCATTGTTGTGGCACTCTCCGTGTTGCAATTTCTCCTTAACGACCCTCTGGGATTGGTTATTGTAACCATCCTTCGAGTGTTCCTCGCTTGCGCATACGTCCCATCCCCGGTGTTCGCAGGACTCCTCCTGCTACTCTGGGTCGGATTCCTGCGCCATCATTAAAAACACGAAACCCTTCGTCCTCGCCCTCCAGCTCGCATCCATATTGACAGTCTTGCTGTTGATATTGACGAGCTCCTCCGATTCCGAAAACTGCGAAATCCTGTTAATGAACGGCTCTAATTACGAAACCGACCTTAGCTTGATTATCGCACTTCTCATCGTCCTCACCATCCTCGCTGTTTACCAGCTTGCATGGTCGATCGTCGACTTATGCCAAGGATCGATTCATTGACGGATGCCCTGGTCAGAATCCATTCTCGCCGTCTTCGCGACTTTTATACTCTTTTTCTGCTCCATTACTTTGTACCATCTTCGCCGTTGCTTCCAGCGGCAGGAACGAGTACGCACTCGCCTACCTCTCCACTACGTACCCAGTACCCCGGTGTATCCACCACTGGTAATCGATATCCCGTCGGCGTCTCAGCAAACAGTCGGAGATGTCGAATCCAACAACTCCGGGGGATATGGAAGATCCCTCTACACATCGTCGCAACCCAGCTCGCGATCCTCAGAGTCGAGCACCGACTCCTACAGAAGCGCCTCCAGCGCAGCAGCCGACTCGATCGACATCACAGATACCCGGGGGGTACTCCTCGACCGAGGAGACTCGCCCTTACCAGGTCTCTTCGACCAGTCTCCAGTCCAAGGCGAGTCTGGCGCCGACAGAGGCCGAGGACAAGGCACCAGGCATCTGGTCGAGGGCGAAGAAACGCCTGATACCGAGTTCGAAGGGGACGAGCTCTCCGAGTGGGAGAGAACCCGACTCGACGACCTCCTCAACGACCTCTACCCGAACGAGGAGGAAGATGCCGCCTATCTCAGAGACTACTACAGCGGCAGGAGGAGGACAGACGCACTCTGGCAGAGTGAGAGTAGACGATACCGGGTTGCCCAGGAGGACGACTTCGACAGTGATTCCGGAGAGCTTGGCCTCGGAGCCTCCACGGCTTCCACCAGTACAACTCAGCCACAGTCTCTTCCAAGGTCCTGGCTGACCGATAGGGGAGAGCCCGTTGGCTGGCACCCCACAACCAGTTGGGTCTACGCCGACCGGCGGGAAGAAACTCCTGTGGCCGGAATCCCGACCGGAAGACAGCCCGACCCGATCGCTGAAAGGCCCGCGATCCCAGCGGTCCCTCCCTCCGTCGCCTCGCACGAGCCGACGAGTGGGGAGCTTTGGAGCGAGTTCCCAGACCTCGACAACGAGGAACTTGGAACAATTACTGCTGCCGAGCGTCTCACCGGAGTCTCCAACTGGGAGCCGTCAGTATCAGGCCGAGCATTTGCCACCCCCGTCCCGGCCTCCCAGCGTCCATGGCTGCTCCTCTATCACACGTACGTCGAGTCCCTCGGACTCCGAGGAGATGCCTGGCTCTCCCCAGAGGTCGAGGCCCGAATGGACCGAGGAAGAGCGCATGACGCACGCATTCGACGTGCCGAGCAAGACGCCCTCCAAGGGCCCGACGGCTGGTGGGACCTACCTCTCGAACCCGACGCCACCCCAGACGAGGTCGACAACCGAATCCGCGCCGCCGCCGTTCAATACACAGGGGCCGCTCAAAGAGCCGGCCTCGATCTCGAGGCAAGGCGAAGAGCCTGGAATTCCTACCAGGCCGAGATCAGCGACCCCGACTCAGACATCGGGAGGTGGCGAAGGAACAAGGAGATCGACCGACTCGCGAGAGAGAGGAAGGAGGCCGAGGATGCCAAGTCGGCCGCCGAACAGTTCCCTCGAGGTGGAGGTAATGACGGCGGTCTGGACTCTCCTGGTCCAACCCCTCCATCCTCGCCTGATGATCTTTAATATCTTACCATGGCATGGCCTTTACGAAATCATGATGGAAGATATGGAGAGGGACTCCCAGTGGCTCCTAATGGAGGCGGGAGAGGACTATCGATCCGCGAAAGAGGTAGGAGATGTCTACCTCATGAAAAACATATTAGAGGTGGAAACATGGCACCGAGCAGCCATGGTGTGGAACCTCGCCAACCCCAACCAACCAAAGCAGGGGTGTGCGGCCTATCGACGACTGCAGCCGATGCCCAACCCGCTCGAAACCGAAGAATTCTGGGCAGGGGCTGGGCCCTACGACGACGACGACATGGACGACCCAGGAGCTGGGCCCTCGGACAAGGGAAAGCAGTCCACGGTCCCACCGTGACTGCCATCGCAACCGTCGTGTCCACCAATCTACCCAGGCGATTATCCGCCGCCTGGGGATAATTATCGACTCCGGTCTCTCCCAAGACCGCCGAACCCTCCGGTACCACCTCACGTACCGTCACCCCCGGATCCTATACCGCCGTGGACCTTAGCGGCAGGAAAAGACAGCAACCCCTGGAGCGACGTCAAACCCAAGCTGATTACTCAGCCCGAATACTTCACAGGAGAGTCGGAGGATATCAATCGATTCCTTCACCACTGTGAAATGTATTTCCAGGTTTTTCCGTTGCATTTCACCATGAACGATCAAGGCCAAAACCCCTATCGCATCACCTTCGCGCAGGGGTACCTACGGGAGAAGGCTAAGCAGTGGTGGGGGGACCAGTACTATCGCTACCAGGACGACCAGGGGCATTGGAGGTTCCCCACGTGGGATGAGTTCTCCCGTGACCTTTCGAAGGAGTTCCGAGAAGTAGCGGAAGTCGCGATCTGGAAGGCGGAATGGAAGAAGGTCCGACAATCGGACTTCAAGTCCGCAGTCGAGTTCTTCGCCAAATTCGAGCGGCTAGCCCACAAGTGCGGGGAGTTCGGAGACGAGAAGCAGATGTTCGAAGCGGTCGAAGCGGCGATTAGGCCCACAGTGCAACGGACGGTTATGCATGGGGACAACGAGCGCCCCACAACCTACGCGCAATGGAAGGCGCGGGTCCTTCGGATCGACGCCAACTATCGATACGACGTGGCCCAGGGCCTTGCCAGTAAGACCTCCCCAAACCAAGGTGGTTCAGGTCGAGGCAACCAAAAAGGGACGGGTTCCAGTGGCGATAAGAAGGACGCCACAGGAACCACCTATGGAGGTGCCGGGCAGCCGATGGAAATCGACAAGCTGCGATCCGATAAGCGCTGCTTCAAGTGTGGGAATACCGGGTGGAGCCCGAAGCATAAATGCCCCGACGACAAATCCAAGTGGCTCCCCGTCAAACTCCCACCTCGTAAAAAGCCCAATGTCGCTCGCCTCCGCCAATTACTCGCAGAAGCCGAGAAGGAAGAATTAGGAAAGGACATGAAGATTGAGGAGGTCAAAGAGGAGAAGTCGAAGGACGAAAAGTCGTCAAAAGACCAGCCGACGTCGAAATAAGCGATTCGACGGCGTCGGCTAAGGACTTAGTTTCTATTGGTGCACGCTCATGTAATTCTAGTCAGACTTATACTACGTATGTAGGCACTCCATTTGAACAATATACCAATCTATTCGCCGTGTTACCTGTGGAAGAAACTAAGGACGATGAATCGCAAAACACCAACAGCGTAGGAGGGGATTTCCGCCACTCCGCGCAGTCTGTGCCCAGTACTGAACCCCTAGGGGCCGTCCGAGCTCAGGAACCCCCGGCTCACCGCACAGGGAAAGCCCCTCGAGGGCAGAGCCCCCTAGGTCGAGTCTCGACTGCACCCTTGACGAAGGGAGGTCACCCCGGAGAGGGAGAAAGGTCGGCAACTCAGCCCACTGGGCCTGCGTACCCGCTTGTGGGGCCGTCTGTTCTAGCGGGATGCGTCGGAAAAGCAGCTGAGGCGGTGAACTCGGGGGACCACCTGCCCCTAGTAGCCGAGGGCAATCCGGTGGCCAACGGTGCAGACCCCTCGAAGGAGCCAATATGTGTGCCCCCGCGAAGGGTTACCTGAAGTACCGCCGGGTCCAGGAAGAGCAGTAAGTACGGACACAAAGTGGAGGTTACAACGTCGCGCACAAGCGCCCATGGCCAGGGCCGAACACAGGGCAGAGAGCCCTCCTCCACCACCTCAACTACCAAAGGCGCCCAAGTGCCGCCTCGGGACCTTTCTCGTCCCGGTGACCAAATGCCACTTCGAGGGAAGACTCCTTCGGTTACCCTAGAGGAAGTCGATGATGAAGAAGCTCACCTCCGATCCGATATCCTGGTAGTAGTCGCTAAACGGCCCTCGTCACCCTCGTTCTCGCTCACCGCCACTCCCGCCGACAAAAAGATCATCGCGGAGATGTACTACGAACCCCACGGAATCCTGTGGACCCGGCGAGCGCTGCACATCGCCAGAGGGGATTCAGCAGCTAGAGCCGTTCTCAACGGGTGGATTCACCCCCGATGCTTAGGGGAGGTGACGGATCAGTTATGTCACCAATTGGAGGAACAGACAGAGTCTGCCGCTCAAGCTCGGGAAAAGTGGCAGTGGATGGAGGATTTGCAGAAACCCCCAATGTACATATGAGGCAGAAAAGGGCGGAATGTATCTATTACCATGCAGTTGGAGACCTTAGACACGCGAGAGACGCTGTCAGTGAAGGCACTAGTGGACAGCGGGGCCACCGGTAGTTCGATAGACTGCACCTGGGCACAAGATCACGCCCTCAACCTCAAAAAGGCGGCCCGGCCCGTACCGGTCTACAATGCCGACGGCACCCGAAACAAGGGCGGGGACATTACCGAGTATGCCAAAGTACGGCTTCGCATTGGAGACCACATGGAGCGGATCGAACTAGCCGTAGTAGACCTGGGATCCACCCCCCTTTTCCTTGGGCATGATTGGTTGCAAAGACACAACCCGCTCATTGATTGGAATACCGGAGCGGTCACCCTGGCTCGTTGTGCTTGTCGCAAGATTCCGTTCTCCTTGCCTGATACCGACCCCTCCGCACGATGGGAAGAGTATGAGGAAGGGGACACTATCCTAGTAGTTGACTTTGAAGAAGCCTTTCATGTGCGGGCTATGGGGACTAAAGCTAATGAACTAGCCACCCAAGCCAATGCTAAAAAGGTGATGAAATCCTTCAAGGAAATTGTGCCGGAGAGATATAGGGACTTTGAGGACGTTTTCGCCAAGGAAAACTTTGACGAGTTACCACCCAGGAAGCCATGGGATCATGCTATTGAGCTGATCCCCAACGCTAACGCCAATCTAGACTGCAAAGTCTACCCTCTCAACCCGGCGGAACAAGCAGAGCTTGACAAGTTCCTTGACGAAAACCTTTCCACTGGTCGTATTCAAGCGTCGAAGTCTCCAATGGCTTCCCCATTTTTCTTCGTCAAGAAGAAGGACAGCACACTTCGCCCGGTCCAAGACTATCGAAAGCTCAATGAGATGACTATCAAAAACCGTTACCCATTGCCGCTCATTGGAGAACTCATGGACCACCTAAAGAAAGCCAAGTACTTCACGAAGTTGGATGTACGGTGGGGGTATAATAACGTCCGGATAAAACAAGGGGACGAGTGGAAAGCCGCTTTCAGGACGAATCGCGGCCTCTATGAACCCCTGGTCATGTTCTTCGGACTTACGAACTCTCCCGCAACGTTCCAATGGATGATGAACGACATATTCAAGGACTTGATCACAGCCGGGGAAGTATCAGTCTACCTCGATGATATCCTCATTGCCTCCAAAACCAAAGAAGACCACCAACGCATCGTACGAGAGGTGCTCCGCATCCTCCGAGATAATAATCTGTTCCTTAAGGCAGAGAAGTGCGAATTTGAAGTAGAGGAAACCGAATACCTAGGAGTTCTCATCAGCGAAGGGAGGATTCGCATGGACCCCGTAAAAATTGCGGGCCTACTGGACTGGCCGACTCCCTCCAAGAAGCAGGAGTTACAGTCGTTTCTAGGCTTTTGCAACTTCTACCGACGGTTCATCCGCGACTATAGCCGACACGTCAAGCCGCTTACTGCCCTAACCGGGAAGGTGGAATGGAAATGGGGAGAGGCTCAACAGGAGGCATTCAAGAGAATAAAAGAGCTATTCCGCGAGGACGTGGTACTCACCATACCCCTGGACGAAGGGAAATTTCGAGTAGAGGCCGACTCTAGCGAAGGAGCAGTGGGGGCCGTCTTATCCCAATGGCAGGAAGAGAAGTGGCAACCAGTGGCCTTTCTCTCTAAATCCCTGTCCACAACCGAACGTAATTACGAGATTTACGACAAGGAACTCCTCGCGATTATGATCGCCCTTGAAGAGTGGCGCCAGTACCTTATGGGCGCTCGGGAGGATTTCGAAATCTGGACAGACCACTCCAACCTCCAGTATTTCCGAAAACCTCAGAAACTCAACCGAAGGCAAGCTAGGTGGGTGACCGAGTTGGCCGAGTACCAATTTACCCTCCACCATAAGCCGGGAGCCCAGAACCGTAAAGCGGACCTATTATCGAGGTGTGCCGACCACAATCAGGGAAAAGACGACAACAAGGATATTACGGTCCTAAAACCCGCTCATTTTAGAGCATTGATCATGCCCACCGCAGAAGACTTGCACGAAAAGGTCCGACTAGCTATGCATGACCCGCGCAACTGGGATCGAGGAATCTCTGACTCTCTCAATCACGAGAAGGGGATCTCTCAGGACCAAGGGGTGCTCTGGTACGAGGGGCGGATCTACCTTCCTCGAAATAAGCAATTACGAGGAGAGATCATAGCCCTGCGGCACGATCATGTAACCGCAGGGCACCCAGGAATAGAGAAGACGAAGGAGCTGGTGTTACGGGATTACTGGTGGCCTCGAATGCGTTCAGACATCGAGGCCTACGTAAAAGGGTGCGAAGTCTGCCAACGAACTAAGGCAGATCGTCGCCCTAAGAAGGCGCCTCTCCATCCTAATACGGTTCCGGATCGACCCTGGACCCATATCTCGGTGGACATGATCACCAAGCTCCCCGATTCAAAAGGGAACAACTCCATCCTGGTCATAGTCGATCGGTTCTCTAAAACCATCATCCCCATCGCATGCACCGAGGAACTGTCGTCATCGGGCTTCGCCAAGATTCTGCGAGACTACGTCTACGTACCGTATGGCGTAATGCCTGAAAAGGTTATCTCGGACAGAGGGGCCGTTTTTGTATCGAAGTTCATGAAAGAATTTTACGCTCTCATCCAAGTGACGGGAAATCCCTCGACAGCATATCACCCCCAAACGGACGGGCAGACCGAGAGGGTCAATCAAGAGATAGAAAAATACCTCAGAATGTTCGTCGGTTATCGCCAAGACGACTGGAGCGAATGGTTACCGCTTGCCGCATTCACCCATAACAACCGGAAACATTCCGCCACGGGATTCTCCCCGTACAAGGTCGTCTTTGGACATGATGGGCAGGTCATCAAAACCGCCCAACGTCAAGATGCGGTACCCGCGGCCTCCAAGCTGGTTCAAGGGATCCAAGAGGTGCAGGAGAAAACCCGAGAATCCCTGGAACGAGCGGCTGAGTCAATGAAGAAGGCCTACGACAAGCACAAAGGGGAAGCGCGGGAGTACCAGGCCGGCGATAAGGTTTGGCTGGACTCCACTAACCTTAATCTCCCTCGTCCAACCAAGAAGTTGGGAGATAGACGAGTAGGACCATTCACAGTCACAGCAAAAAAGGGGGCATCCGCATACGAATTAAAGCTCCCCCTTAAGTGGCGAATTCACAACCAGTTCAATGAGTCCCTACTCACTCCCTACCAGGCCCCCGAATTCCCTAATCAGCCACGTCCAGAACGGCCACCCCCGGAACTAATCGATGACGAGGAAGAATACGAAATTGAGGAGATTGTGAGAGAGAGGGATCGGATCGTCGGCCGTGGACGAACTCGTCGCACTATCATGGAATACCTGGTCAAGTGGAAGGGATATCCAATAGAGGAGAATTCGTGGGTGAAACGTTCTGATATGGCCAATGCAGAGGAACTCGTCAATGATTACGAGTCACGTATCCAAAAGATTTGGTGGACCGTTAACAACAAAGGCAAGACGATCGGAAGGGATGACAAAATTCCCTTAAACCTACCAATCCAATATCATGACCCAGATACCCCATGCGTCTCCGAGGTCATCACCGCTTATTCTTCGGAATGCACAGCACCGGCACACTCAGAAGAGCTCAACGCAATGGACAATACGCCCTCGCTCACTGATGAATCCCTTGACTGCTACAGCACCGATGATTCCGATGTTGATCACCTACAACGAGTCACAGAGGACTGGGATAAAGATGAAGATGATGACAACGATGTCGAGGACGATGTCCCATCTTTCTATTCCGAATCTCAAAACTCCTCCACAAGCAACGACGACGATGAGTCCGAAGGCTCGTTCACTTCGAACGAGTCTTAGAGTTCTATTTATGGTGTAGAAGGGGATTTTCACCGCTCAATAACGAGCATTGAACCCTTAGGGATCGTGGATCCCGACAGACAGTTGAGGCCTAACCGGCGCAAGGTGGCTCAGGAAGGCTAGGAACCTGAGTCCAGGGGGAGAGCGGGTCAGAGGCTGAACACATGAAGTGACTCTTTTACGGTGTAGCGGAGGCCCAATCGATCCTGTTTTAAAGCAGAAGGGAGACCCTCACACTCGATCTTGTGGATGGAAGGGAAACGATAGGTTCAGTGTCTCATCGGGACGAATGAGCCTTAAGGAGGGGGTAATGTTACGACTATTCCTTTTTTTTTTCTTTTCTTTCCTTTCCTTTTCTTTTCTTTTCTTTAGTCAGCTGGATTACGCACAGGCGATCATCACGGACTGACTCCCACAGTACTATTTTTAGCATTACAACGAGTATTTAAGTAGAGCCTCAGCTGGTCTGAACCCCAGCTTCGGCTAAGGTTAATTCTACCTAACATCGAACTCCGTCCTTCGTGATTATCTGTCCCATCGACTTTTATCGCCTTTGGCCTGCTAGAGCGTTGTCTACCGAAGTGCGAGTAGCAATCCTAGCACGATCTAAGTCGATAGAGTTAGTGGCTAACACGTGCTTAAGTGTACAACAAAAGGATTTTATTTGAAGCTTCGAGCGAGAGAGTATTATTGAACTTAGAATTATTTTGAACACTTTGAGAGCTCGCGAGGCATGCCTTGCTTGAGCGCGCTTGATTTGTTCAAGTAAAGTACAGTAATTGATTGCGCTCTACTTAGAGAATATTGTATTGTGATAACTTGAATGTGCATTTGTGTTT